>NW_028234010.1:600000-779242 GCF_037954325.1 Fistularia commersonii
GACGCTTCAACTCGGTGAGATAAGTCCTTTTTGAACGAATGGTTATATATTTTGAACCTATGAAGGGATTACACTGAATTTGACATATATTGTGCAGAATCACGTCCTAACCAATATATATCAACAGCAACAACCAGCTTGATAAAATTCAAATGTTATTTCCACTCCTAATCAAAAACGCTTCAACTCGGTGAGATAAGTCCTTTTGAACGAATGGCTATATCTTTTGAACTTGTGAAGGGATTACACATAATTTGACATATATTGTGCAGAATCATGTCCTAAACAACAAATCTCAACAGTAGAAACCAACTTGATGAAATCCATGAGTTATTTCCACTCCTAATCTAAAACGCTTCAACTCGGTGAGATAAGCACTTTTTGAACGAATGGCTATATATTTTGATCCTGTAAATGGGTTACACTGAATTTTACATATATATTGCAGAATCATGTGCTAAAGAACATATTTCAACAGTAGAAACAAGCTTGATGAAATTCATTAGTTTTTTTCACTCCGAATCAAATACGCTTCAACTCCGTGAGATAAGAACTTTTTGCACGAATGGCTATATCTTTTGGACTTTGGAGGGGTTTTCACTGAATCTGACATATATTGTGCAGAATCATGTTCTAAACAACATATTTCAACAGCAGAAACCAGATTGATTGAATTCATCAGTTATTTCCACTCCTAATCAGAAATGCTTCAACTCGGTGAGATAAGCACTTTTTGAACGAATGGCTATATCTTTTGAACTTGTAGCTGGATTACACTGAATTTGACATATATTGTGCAGAATCATTTCCTAAAAAAATATTTCAAAAGCAGAAACCAGCATGATAAAATTAATTAGTTTTCCACTCCTAATCAAAAACGCTTCAACTAAGTGATATAAGCCCTTTTTGAACGAATGGCTATATCTTTTAAACTTGGGCTATATTACACTGAATTTGAAATATATTGTGCAGAATCATGTCCTACACAACATATATCAACAGCAACAACCAGCATATTGATATTCATTAGTTATTTCCGCTCCAACTCAAAAACGCTTCAACTCGGTTAGATAAGTCCTTTTTGAACGAATGGCTATATCTTTTGAACATGTTATGGGATCACACTGAATATGACATATATGTGCAGAATCATATCCTAAACAACATATTTCAACAGCAGAAACCAGCTTGATGAAATTCAAAAGTTATTTCCACTCCTAATCAAAAACGCTTCAACTCCGTGAGATAAGCACTTTTTGAACGAAAGGCTATATCTTTTGATCTTGACGCTGGATTACACTGAATTTGACCTATTTTGTGTAGAATCAAGTCCTGAACAATATATTTCAACAGCAGAAACCAGCTTGATGAAATTCATTAGTTATTTCCACTCCTAATAAAAAAAGGTTCAACTCGGTGAGATAAGCACTTTTTAACGAAAGGCTATATCTTTTGAACCTGTGATGGGATTACACTTAAGTTGACATATATTTTGCAAAATCATGTCCTAAACAACATAAATCAACAGCAGAAACCAGCTTGATGAATTCCATTAGTTATTTCCACTCCGAATCAAAAATGCTTCAACTCTGTGAGATAAGAACTTTTTGAACGAATGATTATATCTTTTGAACCTATGAAGGGATTACACGGAATTTGACAAATATTGTGCAGAATCATGTCCTAAACAACATATTTCAACAGCAGAAACCAGCTTGATGAAATTCAAATGTTATTTCCACTACTAATCAAAAACGCTTAAACTCGGTGAGATAAGTACTTTTTGAACGAATGGCTATATCTTTTGAACTTGTGAAGGGATTACACTGAATTTGACATATATTGTGCAGAATCATGTCCTAAACAACAAATCTCAACAGTAGAAAACAACTTGATGAAATCCATTAGTTATTTCCACTCCTAATCTAAAACACTTCAACTCGGTGAGAAAAGCACTTTTTGAATGAATGGCCATATATTTTGATCCTGTAGCTGGGTTACACTGAATTTGACATATGTTTTCCAGAATCATGTGCTAAAGAACATATTTCAACAGTAGAAACCAGCTTGATGAAATTCATTAGTTATTTCCATTCCGAATCAAATACGCTTCAACTCGGTGAGATAAGTACTTTTTGAACGAATGGCTATATCTTTTAAACTTCTAACTGGATTACACTGAATTTGATATATATTGTGCAGAATCATGTCCTAAAAAAATATTTCAACAGCAGAAACCAGCATGATAAAATTCATGAGTTTTCCACTCCTAATCAAAAACGCTTCAACTCCGTGAGAAAAGAAGTTTTTGAACGAATGGCTATGTCTTTTGGACTTTGGAGGGGTTTTCACTGAATTTGACATATATTGTGCAGAATCATGTCCTAAACAACATATTTCAACAGCAGAAACCAGCTTGATGGAATTCATTAGTTATTTCCTCTCCGAATCAGAAATGCTTCAACTCGGTGAGATAAGCACTTTTTGCACGAATGGCTATATCTTTTGATCTTGTCGCTGGATTATACTGAATTTGACATATTTTGTGCAGATTATTGTCCTAAACATCATATTTCAACAGCAGAAACCAGCTTGATGAAATTCATTAGTTATTTCCACTCCGAATCAATTACGCTTCAACTTGGTGAGATAGCACTTTTTGAACGAGTGGCTATATCTTTTGAACTTGTGGCTGGATTAAACTGAATTTGACATATATTGTGCAAAATCATGTCCTAAAAATATATTTCAACAGCAGAAACCACCATGATAAAATTCATTAGTTTTCCACTCCTAATAGAAAACGTTTCAACTCAGTGATATAAGCCCTTTTTGAACGAAAGGCTATATCTTTTGAACTTGGGCTAGATTACACTGAATTTGAAATATATTTTGCAGAATCATGTCTTAAACAACATATATCAACAGCAACAACCAGCATATATATATTAATTAGTTATTTCCGCTCCAACTCAAAAACGCTTCAATTCGGTGATTTATGCGGTTTTTGAACAAATGGCTATATCTTTTGAATTTGTAGCTGGATTGCACTGAATTTGACATATATTTTGCAGAATCAGGTCCTGAACAACATATTTCAACAGCAGAAACCAGCTTGATGAAATCCATTCGTTATTTCCAGTCCTAATCAAAAACGCTTCAACTCGGTGAGATAAGTCCTTTTTGAACGAATGGTTATATCATTTGAACCTAGGAAGGGATTACACTGAATTTGACATATATTGTGCAGAATCATGTCCTAAACAACATATTTCAACAGCAGAAACCAGCTTGATGAAATTCAAATGTTATTTCCACTCCTAATCAAAAATGCTTTAACTCGGTGAGATAAGTACTTTTTGAACGAATGGCTATATCTTTTGAACTTGTGACTGGATTGCACTGAATTTGACATATATTGTGCAGAATCATGTCCTAAACAACAAATCTCAACAGTCGAAACCAACTTGATGAAATCCATTAGTTATTTCCACTCCTAATCTAAAACGCTTCAACTCGGTGAGAAAAGCACTTTTTGAATGAATGGCTATATATTTTGATCCTGTAGCTGGGTTACACTGAATTTGAATTATATTGTGCAGAATCATGTGCTAAAGAACATATTTCAACAGCAGAAACCAGCTTGATGAAATTCATTAGTTATTTCCACTCCTAATCAAAAACGCTTCAACTCGGTGAGATAAGTCCTTTTTGAACGAATGGCTATGTCCTTTGAACCTGTAATGGGATCACACTGACTTTGACATATATTGTGCAGAATCTTATCCTAAACAACATATTTCAACAGTATAAATCTACTTGATGAAATTCATTAGTTTTTGCCACTCCTAATCAAAATTGCTTCAACTCGGTGAGATAAGCAGTTTTTGCACGAATGGCTATATCTTTTGATCTTGTCGCTGGATTACACTGAATTTGACATGTGTAATGCAGAATCATGTCCTAAACAACATATTTCAACAGCAGAAACCAGCTTGATTAAATCCATTAGTTATTTCCACTCCTAATCATAAACGCTTCAACCCGATAAGATAAGCAGTTTTTGAACGAATGGCTATATCTTTTGAATATGTAAAGGGGTTACACTGAATTTGACATATATTGTGCAGAATCATGTCCTAAACAACATATTTCAACAGCAGAAACCAGCTTGATGAAATTCATTAGTTATTTCCACTCCTAATCAAAAACGCTTCAACTCGGTGAGATAAGTCCTTTTTGAACGAATGGCTATATCCTTTGAACCTGTAATGGGATCACACTGACTTTGACATATATTGTGCAGAATCATATCCTAAACAACATATTTCAACAGTAGAAATCTACTTAATGAAATTCATTAGTTATTGCCACTCCTAATCAAAATTGCTTCAACTCGGTGAGATAAGCACTTTTTGAACGAATGGCTATATCTTTTGAACTTTTGGGGGATTACATTGAATTTGACATATATTGTGCAGAATCATGTCCTAAACAACATATTTCAACATTAGAAATCTACTTGATGAAATTCATTGGTTATTGCCACTCCTAATCAAAATTGCTTTAACTCGGTGAGATAAGCACTTTTTGCACGAATGGCTATATCTTTTGATCTTGTCGCTGGATTACACTGAATTTGACATGTGTTGTGCAGAATCATGTCCTAAACAACATATTTCAACAGCAGAAACCAGCTTGATTAAATCCATTCGTAATTTCCACTCTCAATCAAAAACGCTTCAACCCGATAAGATAAGCAGTTTTTGAACGAATGGCTATGTCTTTTGAACCTGTGATGTGATTACACTAAATTTGACATATATAGTGCAGAATCATATCCTAAAAAACATATTTCAAGAGCAGAAACCAGCTTGATGAAATTCAAAAGTTATTTCCACTTCTTCTTCTTCTTCTTCTTCTTTCGGCTTTTCCCGTTAGGGGTCGCCACAGCGAGTCAACTTTCTCCATCTAACCCTATTCTCTGTATCTTCCTCTCTCACACCAGCTACTTTCATATCCTCTCTCACTACGTCCATAAATCTTCTCTTTGGTCTTCCTCGAGACCTCTTGCCTGGCAGCTCCAATTCCAGCATCCGTCTACCAATATATTCACTATCTCTTCTCTGTACATGACCGAACCATCTCAGTCTGGCTTCTCTGACCTTCTCTCCAAAACATCGAACATGTGCCGTCCCTCTGATAGATTCATTCCTGATCCTATCCATCCTGGTCACTCCCAAAGAGAACCTCAACATCTTCATCTCTGCAACCTCTAGTTCTGCCTGCTGTCTTTTGGTCATTGTAACAGTTTCTAGTCCATACATCATCGCTGGTCTCACCACTGTCTTGTACACCTTTCCTTTTATTCTGGCCGATAGTCTTCTATCACATAGTACCCCTGACACTTTTCTCCACCCATTCCAACCTGCTTGGACCCGTCTCTTCACCTCTTTTCCGCACTCTCCGTTGCTCTGGACTGTTGACCCTAAGTACCTGAAATCCTCCAGCTTCTTGATCTCCATTCCCTGTAGCCTCACCGCTCCACCCGAGTTCCTCTCATTCACACACATATATTCTGTCTTGCTGCGACTAACTTTCATTCCTCTCCTTTCCAGAGCATACCTCCACCTCTCTAGATTTTCCTCTACCTGTTGTCTGCTCTCACTACAGATCACAATGTCATCCGCAAACATCATGGTCCATGGGGATGAAATTCAAAAGTTATTTCCACTCCTAATCAAAAACGCTTCAACTCGGTGAGATAAGTACTTTTTGAACGAATGGCTATATCTTTTGAACCTGTAATGGGATCACACTGACTTTGACATATATTGTGCAGAATCGTATCCTAAACAACATATTTCAACAGCAAACACCAGCTTGATGAAATTCATTAGTTATTTCCACTCCTAATCAAAAACGCTTCAACTCGGTGAGATAAGTACTTTTTGAACGAATGGCTATATCTTTTGAACATGTAATGGGATCACACTGAATTTGACTTATATTGTGCAGAATCATGTCATAAACATTCATATTTCAACAGCAAAAACCAGCTTGATGAAATTCATTAGTTATTTCCACTCCTAATCAAAAACGCTTCAACTCGGTGAGATAAGTACTTTTTGAACGAATGGCTATATCTTTTGAACATGTAATGGGATCACACTGAATTTGACTTATATTGTGCAGAATCATGTCATAAACATTCATATTTCAACAGCAAAAACCAGCTTGATGAAATTCATTAGTTATTTCCACTCCTAATCAAAAACGCTTCAACTCGGTGAGATAAGTCCTTTTTGAACGAATGGCTATATCCTTTAAACGTGTAATGGGATCACACTGACTTTGACATATATTGTGCAGAATCATATCCTAAACAACATATTTCAACAGCAGAAACCAGTTTGATGAAATTCATTAGTTATTTCCACTCCGAATCCAAAACGATTCAACTCAGTGAGATAAGCACTTTTTGATCGAATGGCTATATCTTTTGAACCTGTGATGGGATTAAAATGAAGTTGACATATATTGTGCAGAAATCATTTCCTGAACAACATATTTAGACAGCAGAAAGTATCTTGATTCTTTTATTAGTTATTTCCACTGTGAATCATAAACGTTTCAACTCGGTGAGATAAGCACTTTTTGATCGAATGGCTCTATCTTTTGAACTTGTGTCTGGATTACACTGAATTTGATATATATTGTGCAAAATCTTGTCCGAAACAACATATTTCAACAGCAGAAACCAGCTTGATGAAATTCATTAGTTATTTCCACTCCTAATCAAAAACGCTTCAACTCGGTGAGATGAGTAATTTTTGAACGAATTTGTATATCTTTTGAACTTGTGAAGGGATTACACTGAATTTGAAATATATTGTGCAGAATCATGTGCTAAACAACATATAATCAACAGCAGAAACCAGCTTGATGAAACTCATTAGTTATTTCCACTCCTAATCAGAAACGTCTCAACTCGGTGAGATAAGCACTTTTTGAACGAAAGGCTATATCTTTTGATCTTGACGCTGGATTACACTGAATTTGACATATTTTTTGTAGAATCATGTCCTAAACAACATATTTCAACAGCAGAAACCAGCTTGACGAGATCCATCAGTTATTTCCACTCCTAATCTATAACGCTTCAACACGATAAGATAAGCAGTTTTAGAAGGAATGGCTCTATCTTTTGAACCTGTGATGTGATTACACTAAATTTGACATATATTGTGCAGAATCATATCCTAAAAAACATATTTCAACAGCAGAAACCAGTGTGATGAAATTCATTAGTTATTTCCACTCCGAATCAAAAACGCTTCAACACGGTGAGATAAGCACTTTTTGATCGAATAGCTATATCTTTTGAACTTGTAGCTGGATTGCACTGAAAATGACATTTATTGTGCAGAATCATGTCCTAAACAACATATTTCAACAGCAGAAACCAGCTTGATGAAATTCATTAGTTATTTCCACTCCTAATCAAAAACGCTTCAACTCCGTGAGATAAGCACTTTTTGAACGAAAGGCTATATCTTTTGATCTTGACGCTGGATTACACTGAATTTGACAATTTTTTTGTAGAATCATGTCCTAAACAACATATTTCAACAGCAGAAACCAGTTTGATGAAATTCATTAGTTATTTCCATTCCTAATCCAAAATGGTTCAACCCGATAAGATAAAAACTTTTTGAACGAATGTCTATATCTTTTGAACCTATAATGGGATCACGCTGAATTTGACATATATTTTGCAGAATCATGTCCTAAACAACATATTTCAACAGCAGAAACCAGCTTGATGAAATTCATTAGTTATTTCCACTCCAAATCAAAAACGCTTCAACACGGTGAGATAAGCACTTTTTGATCGAATTGCAATATCTTTTTGAACTTGTAGCTGGATTATACTGAATTTGACATATTTTGTGCAGAATCCTGTCCTAAACAACATATTTCAACAGCGGGAACCAGCTTGATGAAATTCATTAGTTATTTCCACTCCTAATCAAAAAAGCTTCAACCCGATAAGATAAGCAGTTTTTGAACGAATGGCTACATCCTTTGAACCTGTAATGGGCTCACAAGAATTTGATATATATTGTGCAGAATCATATCCTAAACAACATATTTCAACAGCAGAAACCAGCTTGATGAAATTCATCAGTTGTTTCCTCTCCTAATCACAAACGTCTGAACTCGGTGAGTTAAGCACTTTTTGAACGAATGGCTATATATTTTGGACTTTTGATGGGATTTCTCTGAATATGACATATATTGTGCAAAATCTTGTCCTAAACAACATATTTCAACAGCAGAAACCAGCTTGATGAAATTCATTGGTTATTTCCAAAACTAATCAAAAATTCTTCAACTTGCTGAGATAAGTACTTTTTGAACGAATGGCTATATCTTTTGAACTTGTGAAGGTATTACACTGAATTTGACATATATTGTCCAGAATCATGTCCTAAACAACATACTTCAACAGCAGAAACCAGCTTGATGAAATTCATTAGTTATTTCCACTCCTAATCAGAAACGTCTCAACTCGTGAGTTAAGCACTTTTTGAACGAATGGCTATATATTTAGAACCTGTGATGGGATTATACTGAAGTTGACATATATTGTGCGGAATCATGTCCTGAACAACATATTTCAACAGCAGAAACCTGCGTGATGAAATTCATTGGTTATTTCCACTCCGAATAAAAAACGCTTCAACTCGGTGAGATAAGTACTTTTTGAACGAATGGCTATATCTTTTGAACTTGTGAAGGGATTACACTGAATTTGACATATATTGTGCAGAATCATGTCATAAACAACATATTTCAACAGCAGAAACCAGCTTGATGAAATCAATTAATTATTTCCATTCCTAATCAAAAACGCTTCAACCCGATAAGAAAAACACTTTTTGAACGAATGGCTATATCTTTTGAATCTGTGATTGGATTACACTGAAGTTGACATATATTGTGCAGAATCATGTGCTAAAAACAAAATATTTCAAACGCAGAAACCAGCTTGATGAAATTCATTAGTTATTTCCACGCCGAATCAATTACGCTTCAACTCGTTGAGATAAGCACTTTTTGAACGAAAGGCTATATCCTTTGAACTTGTGGCTAAATTACACTGAATTTGACATATATAGTGCAGAATCATGTCCTAAACAAAATATATCAACAGCAAAAACCAGCATATTGAAATTCATTAGTTATTTTCGCTCCAACTCAAAAACGATTCAACTCAGTGAGTTATGCTGATTTTGAACAAATGGCTATATATTTTGAACTTGTGGCTGGATTACACTGAATTTGACATATATTGTGCAGAATCATGTCCTAAACAACATATTTCAACAGCAGAAACCAGCTTGATGAAATTCATTCGTTATTTCCACTCCTAATCAGAAACGTCTCAACTCGGTGAGATAAGCACTTTTTAATGAATGGCTATATCTTCTAAACCTGTGATGGGATTACACTGAAGTTGACATATATTGTGCAAAATCATGTCCTAAACAACATATATCAACAGCAGATACCAGCTTGATGAAATTCATCGGTTATTTACACTCCGAATCAAATATGCTTCAACTCGGTGAGATAAGCACTTTTTGAACGAATGGCTATATCTTTTGAACTTGTTGCTGGATTACACTGAATTTGATATATATTGTGCAGAATCATGTCCTAAAAATATATTTCAACAGCAGAAACCAGCTTGATGAAATCCATTAGTTATTTCCACTCCGAATCAAAAACGCTTCAACTCCGTGAGATAAGAACATTTTGAACGAATGGCTATGTCTTTTGGACTTTGGAGGGGTTTTCATTGAATTTGACATATATTGTGCAGAATCATGTCCTAAACAACATATTTCAACAGCAGAAACCAGCTTGATGAAATTCATTAGTTTTTTCCACTCCCAATCAGAAACGTCTCAACTCAGTGAGAAAAGCATTTTTTCACGAATGGCTATATCTTTTGAACCTGTGATGGGATTACACTGAAGTTGACATATATTATGCAAAATCATGTCCTAAACAACATAAATCAACAGCAGAAACCAGCTTGATGAAATCCATTAGTTATTTCCACTCCTAATCAAAGACGCTTCAACTCGGTGAGATAAGTCCTTTTTGAACGAAAGGCTATATCTTTTGAACATGTAATGGGATAACACTGAATATGACATATATTGTGCAGAATCATATCCTAAACAACATATTTCAACAGCAGAAACCAGCTTGATGAAATTCATTAGTTATTTCCATTCCGAATCAAAAACGGTTCAACTCTGTGAGATAATCACTTTATGAACGAATGGCTATATCTTTTGAACTTGTAGCTGGATTGCACTGAATTTGACATATTTTTTGCAGAATCATGTCCTGAACAACATATTTCAACAGCAGAAACCAGCTTGATGAAATTCATTAGTTTTTTCCACTCCGAATCAAAAACGCTTCAACTCGGTGAGATAAGTACTTTTTGAACGAATGGTTATATCTTTTGAACCTATGAAGGGATTACACTGAATTTGACATATATTGTGCAGAATCACGTCCTAACCAACATATTTCAACAGCAACAACCAGCTTGATAAAATTCAAATGTTATTTCCACTCCTAATCAAAAACGCTTCAACTCGGTGAGATAAGTCCTTTTGAACGAATGGCTATATCTTTTGAACTTGTGAAGGGATTACACATAATTTGACATATATTGTGCAGAATCATGTCCTAAACAACAAATCTCAACAGTAGAAACCAACTTGATGAAATCCATGAGTTATTTCCACTACTAATCTAAAACGCTTCAACTCGGTGAGAAAAGCACTTTTTGAATGAATGGCTATATATTTTGATCCTGTATCTGGGTTACACTGAATTTTACATATATATTGCAGAATCATGTGCTAAAGAACATATTTCAACAGTAGAAACAAGCTTGATGAAATTCATTAGTTATTTCCTCTCCGAATCAAATACGCTTCAACTCCGTGAGATAAGAATTTTTTGCACGAATGGCTATATCTTTTGGACTTTGGAGGGGTTTTCACTGAATCTGACATATATTGTGCAGAATCATGTTCTAAACAACATATTTCAACAGCAGAAACCAGATTGATTGAATTCATCAGTTATTTCCACTCCTAATCAGAAATGCTTCAACTCGGTGAGATAAGCACTTTTTGAACGAATGGCTATATCTTTTGAACTTGTAGCTGGATTACACTGAATTTGACATGTGTTGTGCAGAATCATGTCCTAAACAACATATTTCAACAGCAGAAACCAGCTTGATTAAATCCATTAGTTATTTCCACTCCTAATCATAAACGCTTCAACCCGATAAGATAAGCAGTTTTTGAACGAATGGCTATATCTTTTGAATATGTAAAGGGATTACACTGAATTTGACATATATTGTGCAGAATCATGTCCTAAACCACATATTTCAACAGCAGAAACCAGCTTGATGAAATTCAAAAGTTATTTCCACTCCTAATCAAAAACGCTTCAACTCGGTGAGATAAGTAATTTTTGAACGAATGGCTATATCTTTTGAACTTGTGATGGGATTTCACTGAATTTGACATATATTGTGCAGAATCTTGTCCTAAACAACATATTTCAACAGCAGAAACCAGCTTGATGAAATTCATTGGTTATTTCCAATTCGAATCAAAAACGCTTCAACTCGGTGAGATAAGCACTTTTTGATCGAATGGCTATATCTTTTGAACTTGTCGCTGGATTATACTGAATTTGACATATTTTGTGCAGAATCTTTTCCTAAACAACATATTTCAACAGCGGGAACCAGCTTGATGAAATTCATTAGTTATTTCCACTCCTAATCAGAAACGTCTCAACTCGGTGAGATAAGCACCTTTTTCACGAATGGCTATATCTTTTGATCTTATCGCTGGATTACACTGAATTTGACATGTGTTTTGCAGAATCATGTCCTAAAAAACATATTTCAATAGCAGAAACCAGCTTGACGAAATCCATCAGTGATTTCCACTCCGAATCAAAAACGCTTCAACTTTGTGAGATAAGCACTTTTTGAACGAATGGCTATAGCTTTTGAACTTGTGAAGGGATTACACTGAATTTGACATATATTGTGCAGAATCGTGTCCTAAACAACATATTTCAACAGTAGAAATCTACAAGATGAAATTCATTAGTTATTGCCACTCCTAATCAAATTTGCTTCAACTCGGTGAGATAAGCACTTTTTGCACGAATGGCTATATCTTTTGAACCTGTGATGTGATTACACTAAATTTGACATATACTGTGCAGAATCATATCCTAAAACACATATTTCAACAGCAGAAACCAGCTTGATGAAATTCATAGGTTATTTCCACTCCGAATCAAAAACGCCTCAACTTGGTGAGATAAGTTCTTTTGGAACGACTGGCGATATCTTTTGAACGTATGAGGGGATTACACTGAATTTGACATATATTGTGCAGAATCATGTTCTAAACAACATATTTCAACAGCAGAAACCAGCTTGATAAAATTCATTAGTTATTTACACTCCTAATCAAAAACGCTTCAACTTGGAGAGATAAGCACGTTTTGAAAGAATGGCTATATCCTTTGAACCTGTAATGGGCTCACAAGAATTTGACATATATTGTGCAGAATCATGTCCTAAACAACATATTTCAACAGCAGAAACCAGCTTGATGAAATTCATTAGTTATTTCCACTCCTAATCAGAAACGTCTCAACTCGGTGAGATAAGCACTTTTTTCACGAATGGCTATATCTTTTGGACTTTTGATGGGATATCTCTGAATATGACATATATTGTGCAGAATCTTGACCTAACAACAAATTTCAAGAGCAGAAACCAGCTTGATGAAATTCAAAAGTTATTTCCACTCCTAATCAAAAACGCTTCAACTCGGTGAGATAAGTACTTTTTTCACGAATGGCTATATCTTTTGGACTTTTGATGGGATTTCTCTGAATATGACATATATTGTGCAAAATCTTGTCCTAAACAACATATTTCAACAGCAGAAACCAGCTTGATGAAATTCATTGGTTATTTCCAAAACTAATCAAAAATTCTTCAACTTGCTGAGATAAGTACTTTTTGAACGAATGGCTATATCTTTTGAACTTGTGAAGGTATTACACTGAATTTGACATATATTTTCCAGAATCATGTCCTAAACAACATATTTCAACAGCAGACACCAGCTTGATGAAATTCATTAGTTATTTCCACTCCTAATCAGAAACGTCTCAACTCGTGAGTTAAGCACTTTTTGAACGAATGGCTATATATTTAGAACCTGTGATGGGATTATACTGAAGTTGACACATATTGTGCAGAATCATGTCATAAACAACATATTTCAACAGCAGAAACCAGCTTGATGAAATCAATTAGTTATTTCCACTCCTAATCAAAAACGCTTCTACTCGGTGAGATAAGTCCTTTTTGAACGAATGGCTATATCCTTTGAACCTGTAATGGGATAACACTGAATTTGACATATATTGTGCAGAATCATGTCCTAAACAACATATTTCAACAGCAGAAACCAGCTTGATGAAATTCAAAAGTTATTTCCACTCCTAATCAAAAACGCTTCAACTCGGTGAGATAAGTACTTTTTGAACGAATGGCTATATCTTTTGAACTTGTGAAGGGATTACACATAATTTGACATATATTGTGCAGAATCATGTTCTAAACAACATATTTCAATAGCAAAAACCAGCTTGATGAAATTCATTAGTTATTTCCACTCCTAATCAAAAACGCTTCAACTCGGTGAGATAAAGACTTTTTGAACGAATGGCTATATCTTTTTAGCCTGTAATGGGATTACACTGAATTTGACATATATTGTGCAGAATCATGTCCTAAACAACATATATCAACAGAAAAAAACAACTTGGTGAAATTCTTTAGTTATTTCCAATCCAACTCAAACACGATTAAATTCGATAAGATAAGCAGTATTTGACCTTATGGCTATATCTTTTGAACTTGTAGCTGGATTACACTGAATATGCCATATATTGTGTAGAATCATGTCCGAAACGACATATATCAGCAGCAAAAACCAGCATATTGAAATTCATTAACTATTTCCGCTCCATCTCAAAAACGCTTCAACACAGTGAGTTATGCAGTTTTTGAACAAATGGCTATATCTTTTGAACTTACGGCTGGATTACACTGAATTTGACATATATGTGCAGAATCATGTCCTAAACAACATATTTCAACAGCAGAAACCAGCTTGATGAAATTCATTAATTATTTCCATTCCTAATCAAAAACGCTTCAACCCGATAAGAAAAACACTTTTTGAACTAATGGCTATATCTTTTGAATCTGTGATTGGATTACACTGAAGTTGACATATATTGTGCAGAATCATGTGCTAAAAACAAAATATTTCAAACGCAGAAACCAGCTTGATGAAATTCATTAGTTATTTCCACGCCGAATCAATTACGCTTCAACTCGTTGAGATAAGCACTTTTTGAACGAAAGGCTATATCCTTTGAACTTGTGGCTAAATTACACTGAATTTGACATATATAGTGCAGAATCATGTCCTAAACAAAATATATCAACAGCAAAAACCAGCATATTGAAATTCATTAGTTATTTTCGCTCCAACTCAAAAACGATTCAACTCAGTGAGTTATGCTGATTTTGAACAAATGGCTATATATTTTGAACTTGTGGCTGGATTACACTGAATTTGACATATATTGTGCAGAATCATGTCCTAAACAACATATTTCAACAGCAGAAACCAGCTTGATGAAATTCATTCGTTATTTCCACTCCTAATCAGAAACGTCTCAACTCGGTGAGATAAGCACTTTTTAATGAATGGCTATATCTTCTAAACCTGTGATGGGATTACACTGAAGTTGACATATATTGTGCAAAATCATGTCCTAAACAACATATATCAACAGCAGATACCAGCTTGATGAAATTCATCGGTTATTTACACTCCGAATAAAATACGCTTCAACTCGGTGAGATAAGCACTTTTTGAACGAATGGCTATATCTTTTGAACTTGTTGCTGGATTACACTGAATTTGATATATATTGTGCAGAATCATGTCCTAAAAATATATTTCAACAGCAGAAACCAGCTTGATGAAATCCATTAGTTATTTCCACTCCTAATCAAAGACGCTTCAACTCGGTGAGATAAGTCCTTTTTGAACGAATGGTTATATCTTTTGAACCTATGAAGGGATTACACTGAATTTGACATATATTGTGCAGAATCACGTCCTAACCAATATATTTCAACAGCAACAACCAGCTTGATAAAATTCAAATGTTATTTCCACTCCTAATCAAAAACGCTTCAACTCGGTGAGATAAGTCCTTTTGAACGAATGGCTATATCTTTTGAACTTGTGAAGGGATTACACATAATTTGACATATATTGTGCAGAATCATGTCCTAAACAACAAATCTCAACAGTAGAAACCAACTTGATGAAATCCATGAGTTATTTCCACTCCTAATCTAAAACGCTTCAACTCGGTGAGATAAGCACTTTTTGAACGAATGGCTATATATTTTGATCCTGTAAATGGGTTACACTGAATTTTACATATATATTGCAGAATCATGTGCTAAAGAACATATTTCAACAGTAGAAACAAGCTTGATGAAATTCATTAGTTTTTTTCACTCCGAATCAAATACGCTTCAACTCCGTGAGATAAGAACTTTTTGCACGAATGGCTATATCTTTTGGACTTTGGAGGGGTTTTCACTGAATCTGACATATATTGTGCAGAATCATGTTCTAAACAACATATTTCAACAGCAGAAACCAGATTGATTGAATTCATCAGTTATTTCCACTCCTAATCAGAAATGCTTCAACTCGGTGAGATAAGCACTTTTTGAACGAATGGCTATATCTTTTGAACTTGTAGCTGGATTACACTGAATTTGACATATATTGTGCAGAATCATTTCCTAAAAAAATATTTCAAAAGCAGAAACCAGCATGATAAAATTAATTAGTTTTCCACTCCTAATCAAAAACGCTTCAACTAAGTGATATAAGCCCTTTTTGAACGAATGGCTATATCTTTTAAACTTGGGCTAGATTACACTGAATTTGAAATATATTGTGCAGAATCATGTCCTACACAACATATATCAACAGCAACAACCAGCATATTGATATTCATTAGTTATTTCCGCTCCAACTCAAAAACGCTTCAACTCGGTTAGATAAGTCCTTTTTGAACGAATGGCTATATCTTTTGAACATGTTATGGGATCACACTGAATATGACATATATGTGCAGAATCATATCCTAAACAACATATTTCAACAGCAGAAACCAGCTTGATGAAATTCAAAAGTTATTTCCACTCCTAATCAAAAACGCTTCAACTCCGTGAGATAAGCACTTTTTGAACGAAAGGCTATATCTTTTGATCTTGACGCTGGATTACACTGAATTTGACCTATTTTGTGTAGAATCAAGTCCTGAACAATATATTTCAACAGCAGAAACCAGCTTGATGAAATTCATTAGTTATTTCCACTCCTAATAAAAAAAGGTTCAACTCGGTGAGATAAGCACTTTTTAACGAAAGGCTATATCTTTTGAACCTGTGATGGGATTACACTTAAGTTGACATATATTTTGCAAAATCATGTCCTAAACAACATAAATCAACAGCAGAAACCAGCTTGATGAATTCCATTAGTTATTTCCACTCCGAATCAAAAATGCTTCAACTCTGTGAGATAAGAACTTTTTGAACGAATGATTATATCTTTTGAACCTATGAAGGGATTACACGGAATTTGACATATATTGTGCAGAATCATGTCCTAAACAACATATTTCAACAGCAGAAACCAGCTTGATGAAATTCAAATGTTATTTCCACTACTAATCAAAAACGCTTAAACTCGGTGAGATAAGTACTTTTTGAACGAATGGCTATATCTTTTGAACTTGTGAAGGGATTACACTGAATTTGACATATATTGTGCAGAATCATGTCCTAAACAACAAATCTCAACAGTAGAAAACAACTTGATGAAATCCATTAGTTATTTCCACTCCTAATCTAAAACACTTCAACTCGGTGAGAAAAGCACTTTTTGAATGAATGGCCATATATTTTGATCCTGTAGCTGGGTTACACTGAATTTGACATATATATTACAGAATCATGTGCTAAAGAACATATTTCAACAGTAGAAACCAGCTTGATGAAATTCATTAGTTATTTCCATTCCGAATCAAATACGCTTCAACTCGGTGAGATAAGTACTTTTTGAATGAATGGCTATATCTTTTAAACTTGTAACTGGATTACACTGAATTTGATATATATTGTGCAAAATCATGTCCTAAAAAAATATTTCAACAGCAGAAACCAGCATGATAAAATTCATGAGTTTTCCACTCCTAATCAAAAACGCTTCAACTCCGTGAGAAAAGAACTTTTTGAACGAATGGCTATGTCTTTTGGACTTTGGAGGGGTTTTCACTGAATTTGACATATATTGTGCAGAATCATGTCCTAAACAACATATTTCAACAGCAGAAACCAGCTTGATGGAATTCATTAGTTATTTCCTCTCCGAATCAGAAATGCTTCAACTCGGTGAGATAAGCACTTTTTGCACGAATGGCTATATCTTTTGATCTTGTCGCTGGATTATACTGAATTTGACATATTTTGTGCAGATTATTGTCCTAAACATCATATTTCAACAGCAGAAACCAGCTTGATGAAATTCATTAGTTATTTCCACTCCGAATCAATTGCGCTTCAACTTGGTGAGATAGCACTTTTTGAACGAATGGCTATATCTTTTGAACTTGTGGCTGGATTAAACTGAATTTGACATATATTGTGCAAAATCATGTCCTAAAAATATATTTCAACAGCAGAAACCACCTTGATAAAATTCATTAGTTTTCCACTCCTAATAGAAAACGTTTCAACTCAGTGATATAAGCCCTTTTTGAACGAAAGGCTATATCTTTTGAACTTGGGCTAGATTACACTGAATTTGAAATATATTTTGCAGAATCATGTCTTAAACAACATATATCAACAGCAACAACCAGCATATATATATTAATTAGTTATTTCCGCTCCAACTCAAAAACGCTTCAATTCGGTGATTTATGCGGTTTTTGAACAAATGGCTATATCTTTTGAATTTGTAGCTGGATTGCACTGAATTTGACATATATTTTGCAGAATCAGGTCCTGAACAACATATTTCAACAGCAGAAACCAGCTTGATGAAATCCATTCGTTATTTCCAGTCCTAATCAAAAACGCTTCAACTCGGTGAGATAAGTCCTTTTTGAACGAATGGTTATATCATTTGAACCTAAGAAGGGATTACACTGAATTTGACATATATTGTGCAGAATCATGTCCTAAACAACATATTTCAACAGCAGAAACCAGCTTGATGAAATTCAAATGTTATTTCCACTCCTAATCAAAAATGCTTCAACTCGGTGAGATAAGTACTTTTTGAACGAATGGCTATATCTTTTGAAGTTGTGACTGGATTGCACTGAATTTGACATATATTGTGCAGAATCATGTCCTAAACAACAAATCTCAACAGTCGAAACCAACTTGATGAAATCCATTAGTTATTTCCACTCCTAATCTAAAACGCTTCAACTCGGTGAGAAAAGCACTTTTTGAATGAATGGCTATATATTTTGATCCTGTAGCTGGGTTACACTGAATTTGAATTATATTGTGCAGAATCATGTGCTAAAGAACATATTTCAACAGCAGAAACCAGCTTGATGAAATTCATTAGTTATTTCCACTCCTAATCAAAAACGCTTCAACTCGGTGAGATAAGTCCTTTTTGAACGAATGGCTATATCCTTTGAACCTGTAATGGGATAACACTGACTTTGACATATATTGTGCAGAATCATATCCTGAACAACATATTTCAACAGTATAAATCTACTTGATGAAATTCATTAGTTTTTGCCACTCCTAATCAAAATTGCTTCAACTCGGTGAGATAAGCAGTTTTTGCACGAATGGCTATATCTTTTGATCTTGTCGCTGGATTACACTGAATTTGACATGTGTAATGCAGAATCATGTCCTAAACAACATATTTCAACAGCAGAAACCAGCTTGATTAAATCCATTAGTTATTTCCACTCCTAATCATAAACGCTTCAACCCGATAAGATAAGCAGTTTTTGAACGAATGGCTATATCTTTTGAATATGTAAAGGGATTACACTGAATTTGACATATATTGTGCAGAATCATGTCCTAAACAACATATTTCAACAGCAGAAACCAGCTTGATGAAATTCATTAGTTATTTCCACTCCTAATCAAAAACGCTTCAACTCGGTGAGATAAGTCCTTTTTGAACGAATGGCTATATCCTTTGAACCTGTAATGGGATCACACTGACTTTGACATATATTGTGCAGAATCATATCCTAAACAACATATTTCAACAGTAGAAATCTACTTAATGAAATTCATTAGTTATTTCCACTCCTAATCAAAATTGCTTCAACTCGGTGAGATAAGCACTTTTTGAACGAATGGCTATATCTTTTGAACTTTTGGGGGATTACATTGAATTTGACATATATTGTGCAGAATCATGTCCTAAACAACATATTTCAACATTAGAAATCTACTTGATGAAATTCATTGGTTATTGCCACTCCTAATCAAAATTGCTTTAACTCGGTGAGATAAGCACTTTTTGCACGAATGGCTATATCTTTTGATCTTATCGCTGGATTACACTGAATTTGACATATATTGTGCAGAATCGTATCCTAAACAACATATTTCAACAGCAAACACCAGCTTGATGAAATTCATTAGTTATTTCCACTCCTAATCAAAAACGCTTCAACTCGGTGAGATAAGTACTTTTTGAACAAATGGCTATATCTTTTGAACATGTAATGGGATCACACTGAATTTGACTTATATTGTGCAGAATCATGTCATAAACATTCATATTTCAACAGCAAAAACCAGCTTGATGAAATTCATTAGTTATTTCCACTCCTAATCAAAAACGCTTCAACTCGGTGAGATAAGTCCTTTTTGAACGAATGGCTATATCCTTTAAACGTGTAATGGGATCACACTGACTTTGACATATATTGTGCAGAATCATATCCTAAACAACATATTTCAACAGCAGAAACCAGTTTGATGAAATTCATTAGTTATTTCCACTCCGAATCCAAAACGATTCAACTCAGTGAGATAAGCACTTTTTGATCGAATGGCTATATCTTTTGAACCTGTGATGGGATTAAAATGAAGTTGACATATATTGTGCAGAAATCATTTCCTGAACAACATATTTAGACAGCAGAAAGTATCTTGATTCTTTTATTAGTTATTTCCACTGTGAATCATAAACGTTTCAACTCGGTGAGATAAGCACTTTTTGATCGAATGGCTCTATCTTTTGAACTTGTGTCTGGATTACACTGAATTTGATATATATTGTGCAAAATCTTGTCCGAAACAACATATTTCAACAGCAGAAACCAGCTTGATGAAATTCATTAGTTATTTCCACTCCTAATCAAAAACGCTTCAACTCGGTGAGATGAGTAATTTTTGAACGAATTTGTATATCTTTTGAACTTGTGAAGGGATTACACTGAATTTGAAATATATTGTGCAGAATCATGTGCTAAACAACATATAATCAACAGCAGAAACCAGCTTGATGAAACTCATTAGTTATTTCCACTCCTAATCAGAAACGTCTCAACTCGGTGAGATAAGCACTTTTTGAACGAAAGGCTATATCTTTTGATCTTGACGCTGGATTACACTGAATTTGACATATTTTTTGTAGAATCATGTCCTAAACAACATATTTCAACAGCAGAAACCAGCTTGACGAGATCCATCAGTTATTTCCACTCCTAATCTATAACGCTTCAACACGATAAGATAAGCAGTTTTAGAAGGAATGGCTCTATCTTTTGAACCTGTGATGTGATTACACTAAATTTGACATATATTGTGTGGAATCATATCCTAAAAAACATATTTCAACAACAGAAACCAGTGTGATGAAATTCATTAGTTATTTCCACTCCGAATCAAAAACGCTTCAACACGGTGAGATAAGCACTTTTTGATCGAATAGCTATATCTTTTGAACTTGTAGCTGGATTGCACTGAAAATGACATTTATTGTGCAGAATCATGTCCTAAACAACATATTTCAACAGCAGAAACCAGCTTGATGAAATTCATTAGTTATTTCCACTCCTAATCAAAAACGCTTCAACTCCGTGAGATAAGCACTTTTTGAACGAAAGGCTATATCTTTTGATCTTGACGCTGGATTACACTGAATTTGACAATTTTTTTGTAGAATCATGTCCTAAACAACATATTTCAACAGCAGAAACCAGTTTGATGAAATTCATTAGTTATTTCCATTCCTAATCCAAAATGGTTCAACCCGATAAGATAAAAACTTTTTGAACGAATGTCTATATCTTTTGAACCTGTAATGGGATCACGCTGAATTTGACATATATTTTGCAGAATCATGTCCTAAACAACATATTTCAACAGCAGAAACCAGCTTGATGAAATCCATTAGTTATTTCCACTCCTAATCAAAGACGCTTCAACTCGGTGAGATAAGTCCTTTTTGAACGAAAGGCTATATCTTTTGAACATGTAATGGGATAACACTGAATATGACATATATTGTGCAGAATCATATCCTAAACAACATATTTCAACAGCAGAAACCAGCTTGATGAAATTCATTAGTTATTTCCATTCCGAATCAAAAACGCTTCAACTCTGTGAGATAATCACTTTAAGAACGAATGGCTATATCTTTTGAACTTGTAGCTGGATTGCACTGAATTTGACATATTTTTTGCAGAATCATGTCCTGAACAACATATTTCAACAGCAGAAACCAGCTTGATGAAATTCATTAGTTTTTTCCACTCCGAATCAAAAACGCTTCAACTCGGTGAGATAAGTACTTTTTGAACGAATGGTTATATCTTTTGAACCTATGAAGGGATTACACTGAATTTGACATATATTGTGCAGAATCACGTCCTAACCAACATATTTCAACAGCAACAACCAGCTTGATAAAATTCAAATGTTATTTCCACTCCTAATCAAAAACGCTTCAACTCGGTGAGATAAGTCCTTTTGAACGAATGGCTATATCTTTTGAACTTGTGAAGGGATTACACATAATTTGACATATATTGTGCAGAATCATGTCCTAAACAACAAATCTCAACAGTAGAAACCAACTTGATGAAATCCATGAGTTATTTCCACTCCTAATCTAAAACGCTTCAACTCGGTGAGAAAAGCACTTTTTGAATGAATGGCTATATATTTTGATCCTGAATCTGGGTTACACTGAATTTTACATATATATTGCAGAATCATGTGCTAAAGAACATATTTCAACAGTAGAAACAAGCTTGATGAAATTCATTAGTTATTTCCACTCCGAATCAAATACGCTTCAACTCCATGAGATAAGAACTTTTTGCACGAATGGCTATATCTTTTGGACTTTGGAGGGGTTTTCACTGAATCTGACATATATTGTGCAGAATCATGTTCTAAACAACATATTTCAACAGCAGAAACCAGATTGATTGAATTCATCAGTTATTTCCACTCCTAATCAGAAATGCTTCAACTCGGTGAGATAAGCACTTTTTGAACGAATGGCTATATCTTTTGAACTTGTAGCTGGATTACACTGAATTTGACATGTGTAATGCAGAATCATGTCCTAAACAACATATTTCAACAGCAGAAACCAGCTTGATTAAATCCATTAGTTATTTCCACTCCTAATCATAAACGCTTCAACCCGATAAGATAAGCAGTTTTTGAACGAATGGCTATATCTTTTGAATATGTAAAGGGATTACACTGAATTTGACATATATTGTGCAGAATCATATCCTAAACAACATATTTCAACAGTATGAATCTACTTGATGAAATTCATTAGTTTTTGCCACTCCTAATCAAAATTGCTTCAACTCGGTGAGATAAGCAGTTTTTGCACGAATGGCTATATCTTTTGATCTTGTCGCTGGATTACACTGAATTTGACATGTGTAATGCAGAATCATGTCCTAAACAACATATTTCAACAGCAGAAACCAGCTTGATTAAATCCATTAGTTATTTCCACTCCTAATCATAAACGCTTCAACCCGATAAGATAAGCAGTTTTTGAACGAATGGCTATATCTTTTGAATATGTAAAGGGATTACACTGAATTTGACATATATTGTGCAGAATCATGTCCTAAACCACATATTTCAACAGCAGAAACCAGCTTGATGAAATTCAAAAGTTATTTCCACTCCTAATCAAAAACGCTTCAACTCGGTGAGATAAGTAATTTTTGAACGAATGGCTATATCTTTTGAACTTGTGATGGGATTTCACTGAATTTGACATATATTGTGCAGAATCTTGTCCTAAACAACATATTTCAACAGCAGAAACCAGCTTGATGAAATTCATTGGTTATTTCCACTCCTAATCAGAAACGTCTCAACTCGGTGAGATAAGCACCTTTTTCACGAATGGCATTATCTTTTGATCTTATCGCTGGATTACACTGAATTTGACATGTGTTTTGCAGAATCATGTCCTAAAAAACATATTTCAATAGCAGAAACCAGCTTGACGAAATCCATCAGTGATTTCCACTCCGAATCAAAAACGCTTCAACTTTGTGAGATAAGCACTTTTTGATCGAATGGCTATATCTTTTGAACTTGTCGCTGGATTATACTGAATTTGACATATTTTGTGCAGAATCTTTTCCTAAACAACATATTTCAACAGCGGTAACCAGCTTGATGAAATTCATTAGTTATTTCCACTCCTAATCAGAAACGTCTCAACTCGGTGAGATAAGCACCTTTTTCACGAATGGCATTATCTTTTGATCTTATCGCTGGATTACACTGAATTTGACATGTGTTTTGCAGAATCATGTCCTAAAAAACATATTTCAATAGCAGAAACCAGCTTGACGAAATCCATCAGTGATTTCCACTCCGAATCAAAAACGCTTCAACTTTGTGAGATAAGCACTTTTTGAACGAATGGCTATAGCTTTTGAACTTGTGAAGGGATTACACTGAATTTGACATATATTGTGCAGAATCATGTCCTAAACAACATATTTCAACAGTAGAAATCTACAAGATGAAATTCATTAGTTATTGCCACTCCTAATCAAATTTGCTTCAACTCGGTGAGATAAGCACTTTTTGCACGAATGGCTATATCTTTTGAACCTGTGATGTGATTACACTAAATTTGACATATACTGTGCAGAATCATATCCTAAAACACATATTTCAACAGCAGAAACCAGCTTGATGAAATTCATAGGTTATTTCCACTCCGAATCAAAAACGCCTCAACTTGGTGAGATAAGTTCTTTTGGAACGACTGGCGATATCTTTTGAACGTATGAGGGGATTACACTGAATTTGACATATATTGTGCAGAATCATGTTCTAAACAACATATTTCAACAGCAGAAACCAGCTTGATAAAATTCATTAGTTATTTACACTCCTAATCAAAAACGCTTCAACTTGGAGAGATAAGCACGTTTTGAAAGAATGGCTATATCCTTTGAACCTGTAATGGGCTCACAAGAATTTGACATATATTGTGCAGAATCATGTCCTAAACAACATATTTCAACAGCAGAAACCAGCTTGATGAAATTCATTAGTTATTTCCACTCCTAATCAGAAACGTCTCAACTCGGTGAGATAAGCACTTTTTTCACGAATGGCTATATCTTTTGGACTTTTGATGGGATATCTCTGAATATGACATATATTGTGCAGAATCTTGACCTAACAACAAATTTCAAGAGCAGAAACCAGCTTGATGAAATTCAAAAGTTATTTCCACTCCTAATCAAAAACGCTTCAACTCGGTGAGATAAGTACTTTTTTCACGAATGGCTATATCTTTTGGACTTTTGATGGGATTTCTCTGAATATGACATATATTGTGCAAAATCTTGTCCTAAACAACATATTTCAACAGCAGAAACCAGCTTGATGAAATTCATTGGTTATTTCCAAAACTAATCAAAAATTCTTCAACTTGCTGAGATAAGTACTTTTTGAACGAATGGCTATATCTTTTGAACTTGTGAAGGTATTACACTGAATTTGACATATATTTTCCAGAATCATGTCCTAAACAACATATTTCAACAGCAGAAACCAGCTTGACGAAATCCATCAGTGATTTCCACTCCGAATCAAAAACGCTTAAACCCGATAAGATAAGCACTTTTTGAACGAATGGCTATATCTTTTGAACCTGTGATGTGATTACACTAAATTTGACATATATTGTGCAAAATCATATCCTAAAGCACATATTTCAACAGCAGAAACAGGCTTGATGAAATTCATTGGTTATTACCACTCCGAATCAAAAACGCCTCAACTCGGTGAGATAAGTTCTTTTGGAACGACTGGCGATATCTTTTGAACCTATGAAGGGATTACACTTAATTTGACATATATTGTGCAGAACCATGTTCTAAACAACATATTTCAACAGCAGAAACCAGCTTGATGAAATTCAAAAGTTATTTCCACTCCGGATCAAAAACGCTTCAACTCGGTGAGATAAGCACTTTTTGAACGAATGGCTATATCTTTTGAACCTTCGAAGGGATTACACTGAATTTGACATATATTGTGCAGAATCATGTCCTAAACAACATATATCAACAGCAGTAACCAGCTTGATGAAATTCAAAAGTTATTTCCACTCCTAATCAAAAGTGCTTCAACTCGGTGAGATAAGTACTTTTTGAACGAATGGCTATATCTTTTGAACTTGTAAAGGGATTACACTGAATTTGACATATATTGTCCAGAATCATGTCCTAAACAACATATTTCAACAGCGGGAACCAGCTTGATGAAATTCATTAGTTATATCCACTCCTAATCAGAAACGTCTCAACTCGGTGAGATAAGCACTTTTTTCACGAATGGCTATATCTTTTAAACTTATCGCTGGATTACACTGAATTTGACATGTGTTTTGCAGAATCATGTCCTAAACAACAAATTTCAACAGCAGAAACCAGCGTGATGAAATTCAAAAGTTATTTCCACTCCTAATCAAAAACGCTTCAACTCGGTGAGATAAGTACGTTTTTATAACGAATGGCTATATATGTTGAACTTGTGAAGGGATTACACTTAATTTGACATATATTGTGCAGAATTATGTCATATACAACATATTTCAACAGCAGAAACCAGCTTGATGAAATCCATTAGTTATTTCCACTCCTAATCAAAAATGCTTCAACTCGGTGAGATAAGTCCTTTTTGAAAGAATGGCTATATCCTTTGAACCTTTAATGGGATCACACTGAATTTGACATATATTGTGCAGAATCATATCCCAAAAAACATATTTCAACAGCAGAAACCAGCTTGATGAAATTCTTTAGTTATTTCCTCTCCTAAACAAAAACGCTTCAACTCGGTGAGATAAGCATTATTTGCAAGAGTGGCTATATCTTTTGATCATGTCGCTGGATTACACTGAATTTGAAATATTTTCTGCAGAATCATGTCCTAAACAACATATTTTAACAGCAGAAACCAGCTTGATGAAATTCAAAAGTTATTTCCACTCCTAATCAAAAACGCTTCAATCGGTGAGATAAGTACTTTTTGAACGAATGGCTGTATCTTTTGAAATTGTGAAGGGATTACACTGAATTTGACATATATTGTCCAGAATCATGTCCTAAACAACAAATTTCAATAGCAGAAACCAGCTTGATGAAATTCATTAGTTACTTCCAATACTAATCAAAAACTCTTCAACTTGGTGAGATAAGCACTTTTTGCACAAATGGCTATATTTTTTGAACCTGGGATGGGATTTCACTGAATTTGACATATATTGTGCAGAATCTTTTCCTAAACAACATATTTCAACAGCAGAAACCAGCTTGATGAAATTCATTAGTTATTTCCACTCCGAATCAAAAACGCTTCAACTCGGTGAGATAAGCACTTTTTGATCGAATGGCTATATCTTTTTAACTTGTCGCTGGATTACACTGAATTTGACATATGTTTTGCAGAATCATGTCCTAAACAACATATTTCAACAGCAGAAACCAGCTTGACGAAATCCATCAGTTATTTCCACTCCTAATCAAAAACGCTTCAACCCGATAAGATAAGCAGTTTTTGAACGAATGGCTATATCTTTTGAACCTGTGATGTGATTACACTAAATTTGACATATATTGTGCAGAATCATATCCTAAAAAACATATTTCAAGAGCAGAAACCAGCTTAATGAAATTCATTGATTATTTCCACTCCTAATCAAAAACGCTTCAACTCGGTGAGATAAGCACTTTTTGAACGAATGGCTATATCTTTTGAACTTTTGAAGGGATTACACTGAATTTGACATATATTGTGCAGAATCATGTCCTAAACAACAAATTTCAACAGCAGAAACCAGCGTGATAAAATTCAAAAGTTATTTCCACTCCTAAACAAAAACGCTTCAACTCGGTGAGATAAGTACGTTTTGAACGAATGGCTATATCTTTTGAACTTGTGAAGGGATTACACTTAATTTGACATATATTGTGCAGAATTATTTCATATACAACATATTTCAACAGCAGAAACCAGCTTGATGAAATCCATTCGTTATTTCCAGTCCTAATCAAAAACGCTTCAACTCGGTGAGATAAGTTTCTTTTTGAAAGAATGGCTATATCCTTTGAACCTTTAATGGGATCACATTGAATTTGACATATATTGTGCAGAATCATATCCCAAAAAACATATTTCAACAGCAGAAACCAGCTTGATGAAATTCTTTAGTTATTTCCTCTCCTAAACAAAAACGCTTCAACTCGGTGAGATAAGCATTATTTGCAAGAGTGGATATATCTTTTGATCTTGTTGCTGGATTACACTGAATTTGAAATATTTTCTGCAGAATCATGTCCTAAACAACATATTTCAACAGAAGAAACCAGCTTGATGAAATTCAAAAGTTATTTCCACTCCTAATCAAAAACGCTTCAATCGATGAGATAAGTACTTTTTGAACGAATGGCTATAACTTTTGAACTTGTGAAGGGATTACACTGAATTTGACATATATTATCCAGAATCATGTCCTAAACAACAAATTTCAATAGCAGAAACCAGCTTGATGAAATTCATTAGTTACTTTCAACACTAATCAAAAACTCTTCAACTTGGTGAGATAAGAAATTTTTGAACGAATGGCTATATTTTTTGAACCTGGGATGGGATTTCACTGAATTTGACATATATTGTGCAGAATCTTGTCCTAAACAACATATTTCAACAGCATAAACCAGCTTGATGAAATTCATTAGTTATTTCCACTCCGAATCAAAAACGCTTCAACTCGGTGAGATAAGCACTTTTTGAACGAATGGCTATATCTTTTGAACTTGTGAAGGGATTAAACTGAATTTGACATATATTGTGCAGAATCATGCCCTAAACAACATATTTCAATAGCAGAAACCAGCTTAATGAAATTCATTAGTTATTTCCACTCCTAATCAAAAACGCTTCAACTCGGTGAGATAAGTCCTTTTGAACGAATGGCTATATCCTTTGAACCTGTAATTGGGATCACACTGACTTTGACATATATTGTGCAGATCATATCCTAAACAACATATTTCAACAGCAGAAACCAGCTTGATGAAATTCATTAGTTATTTCCACACCTAATCAAAATTGCTTCAACTCGGTGAGATGAGCAATTTTTGCACGAATGGGTATATCTTTTGATCTTGTCGCTGGATCACACTGAATTTTAAATATTTTCTGCAGAATCATGTCCTAAACAACATATTTCAACAGCAGAAACCAGCTTGATGAAATTCATTAGTTATTTCCACTCCTAATCAAAAACGCTTCAACTCGGTGAGATAAGTCCTTTTTGAACGAATGGCTATATCCTTTAAACGTGTAATGGGATCACACTGACTTTGACATATATTGTGCAGAATCATATCCTAAACAACATATTTCAACAGCAGAAACCAGTTTGATGAAATTCATTAGTTATTTCCACTCCGAATCCAAAACGATTCAACTCAGTGAGATAAGCACTTTTTGATCGAATGGCTATATCTTTTGAACCTGTGATGGGATTAAAATGAAGTTGACATATATTGTGCAGAAATCATTTCCTGAACAACATATTTAGACAGCAGAAAGTATCTTGATTCTTTTATTAGTTATTTCCACTGTGAATCATAAACGTTTCAACTCGGTGAGATAAGCACTTTTTGATCGAATGGCTCTATCTTTTGAACTTGTGTCTGGATTACACTGAATTTGATATATATTGTGCAAAATCTTGTCCGAAACAACATATTTCAACAGCAGAAACCAGCTTGATGAAATTCATTAGTTATTTCCACTCCTAATCAAAAACGCTTCAACTCGGTGAGATGAGTAATTTTTGAACGAATTTGTATATCTTTTGAACTTGTGAAGGGATTACACTGAATTTGAAATATATTGTGCAGAATCATGTGCTAAACAACATATAATCAACAGCAGAAACCAGCTTGATGAAACTCATTAGTTATTTCCACTCCTAATCAGAAACGTCTCAACTCGGTGAGATAAGCACTTTTTGAACGAAAGGCTATATCTTTTGATCTTGACGCTGGATTACACTGAATTTGACATATTTTTTGTAGAATCATGTCCTAAACAACATATTTCAACAGCAGAAACCAGCTTGACGAGATCCATCAGTTATTTCCACTCCTAATCTATAACGCTTCAACACGATAAGATAAGCAGTTTTAGAAGGAATGGCTCTATCTTTTGAACCTGTGATGTGATTACACTAAATTTGACATATATTGTGCAGAATCATATCCTAAAAAACATATTTCAACAACAGAAACCAGTGTGATGAAATTCATTAGTTATTTCCACTCCGAATCAAAAACGCTTCAACACGGTGAGATAAGCACTTTTTGATCGAATAGCTATATCTTTTGAACTTGTAGCTGGATTGCACTGAAAATGACATTTATTGTGCAGAATCATGTCCTAAACAACATATTTCAACAGCAGAAACCAGCTTGATGAAATTCATTAGTTATTTCCACTCCTAATCAAAAACGCTTCAACTCCGTGAGATAAGCACTTTTTGAACGAAAGGCTATATCTTTTGATCTTGACGCTGGATTACACTGAATTTGACAATTTTTTTGTAGAATCATGTCCTAAACAACATATTTCAACAGCAGAAACCAGTTTGATGAAATTCATTAGTTATTTCCATTCCTAATCCAAAATGGTTCAACCCGATAAGATAAAAACTTTTTGAACGAATGTCTATATCTTTTGAACCTGTAATGGGATCACGCTGAATTTGACATATATTTTGCAGAATCATGTCCTAAACAACATATTTCAACAGCAGAAACCAGCTTGATGAAATCCATTAGTTATTTCCACTCCTAATCAAAGACGCTTCAACTCGGTGAGATAAGTCCTTTTTGAACGAAAGGCTATATCTTTTGAACATGTAATGGGATAACACTGAATATGACATATATTGTGCAGAATCATATCCTAAACAACATATTTCAACAGCAGAAACCAGCTTGATGAAATTCATTAGTTATTTCCATTCCGAATCAAAAACGCTTCAGCTCTGTGAGATAATCACTTTATGAACGAATGGCTATATCTTTTGAACTTGTAGCTGGATTGCACTGAATTTGACATATTTTTTGCAGAATCATGTCCTGAACAACATATTTCAACAGCAGAAACCAGCTTGATGAAATTCATTAGTTTTTTCCACTCCGAATCAAAAACGCTTCAACTCGGTGAGATAAGTACTTTTTGAACGAATGGTTATATCTTTTGAACCTATGAAGGGATTACACTGAATTTGACATATATTGTGCAGAATCACGTCCTAACCAACATATTTCAACAGCAACAACCAGCTTGATAAAATTCAAATGTTATTTCCACTCCTAATCAAAAACGCTTCAACTCGGTGAGATAAGTCCTTTTGAACGAATGGCTATATCTTTTGAACTTGTGAAGGGATTACACATAATTTGACATATATTGTGCAGAATCATGTCCTAAACAACAAATCTCAACAGTAGAAACCAACTTGATGAAATCCATGAGTTATTTCCACTCCTAATCTAAAACGCTTCAACTCGGTGAGAAAAGCACTTTTTGAATGAATGGCTATATATTTTGATCCTGTATCTGGGTTACACTGAATTTTACATATATATTGCAGAATCATGTGCTAAAGAACATATTTCAACAGTAGAAACAAGCTTGATGAAATTCATTAGTTATTTCCACTCCGAATCAAATACGCTTCAACTCCATGAGATAAGAACTTTTTGCACGAATGGCTATATCTTTTGGACTTTGGAGGGGTTTTCACTGAATCTGACATATATTGTGCAGAATCATGTTCTAAACAACATATTTCAACAGCAGAAACCAGATTGATTGAATTCATCAGTTATTTCCACTCCTAATCAGAAATGCTTCAACTCGGTGAGATAAGCACTTTTTGAACGAATGGCTATATCTTTTGAACTTGTAGCTGGATTACACTGAATTTGACATGTGTAATGCAGAATCATGTCCTAAACAACATATTTCAACAGCAGAAACCAGCTTGATTAAATCCATTAGTTATTTCCACTCCTAATCATAAACGCTTCAACCCGATAAGATAAGCAGTTTTTGAACGAATGGCTATATCTTTTGAATATGTAAAGGGATTACACTGAATTTGACATATATTGTGCAGAATCATATCCTAAACAACATATTTCAACAGTATGAATCTACTTGATGAAATTCATTAGTTTTTGCCACTCCTAATCAAAATTGCTTCAACTCGGTGAGATAAGCAGTTTTTGCACGAATGGCTATATCTTTTGATCTTGTCGCTGGATTACACTGAATTTGACATGTGTAATGCAGAATCATGTCCTAAACAACATATTTCAACAGCAGAAACCAGCTTGATTAAATCCATTAGTTATTTCCACTCCTAATCATAAACGCTTCAACCCGATAAGATAAGCAGTTTTTGAACGAATGGCTATATCTTTTGAATATGTAAAGGGATTACACTGAATTTGACATATATTGTGCAGAATCATGTCCTAAACCACATATTTCAACAGCAGAAACCAGCTTGATGAAATTCAAAAGTTATTTCCACTCCTAATCAAAAACGCTTCAACTCGGTGAGATAAGTAATTTTTGAACGAATGGCTATATCTTTTGAACTTGTGATGGGATTTCACTGAATTTGACATATATTGTGCAGAATCTTGTCCTAAACAACATATTTCAACAGCAGAAACCAGCTTGATGAAATTCATTGGTTATTTCCACTCCTAATCAGAAACGTCTCAACTCGGTGAGATAAGCACCTTTTTCACGAATGGCATTATCTTTTGATCTTATCGCTGGATTACACTGAATTTGACATGTGTTTTGCAGAATCATGTCCTAAAAAACATATTTCAATAGCAGAAACCAGCTTGACGAAATCCATCAGTGATTTCCACTCCGAATCAAAAACGCTTCAACTTTGTGAGATAAGCACTTTTTGATCGAATGGCTATATCTTTTGAACTTGTCGCTGGATTATACTGAATTTGACATATTTTGTGCAGAATCTTTTCCTAAACAACATATTTCAACAGCGGTAACCAGCTTGATGAAATTCATTAGTTATTTCCACTCCTAATCAGAAACGTCTCAACTCGGTGAGATAAGCACCTTTTTCACGAATGGCATTATCTTTTGATCTTATCGCTGGATTACACTGAATTTGACATGTGTTTTGCAGAATCATGTCCTAAAAAACATATTTCAATAGCAGAAACCAGCTTGACGAAATCCATCAGTGATTTCCACTCCGAATCAAAAACGCTTCAACTTTGTGAGATAAGCACTTTTTGAACGAATGGCTATAGCTTTTGAACTTGTGAAGGGATTACACTGAATTTGACATATATTGTGCAGAATCATGTCCTAAACAACATATTTCAACAGTAGAAATCTACAAGATGAAATTCATTAGTTATTGCCACTCCTAATCAAATTTGCTTCAACTCGGTGAGATAAGCACTTTTTGCACGAATGGCTATATCTTTTGAACCTGTGATGTGATTACACTAAATTTGACATATACTGTGCAGAATCATATCCTAAAACACATATTTCAACAGCAGAAACCAGCTTGATGAAATTCATAGGTTATTTCCACTCCGAATCAAAAACGCCTCAACTTGGTGAGATAAGTTCTTTTGGAACGACTGGCGATATCTTTTGAACGTATGAGGGGATTACACTGAATTTGACATATATTGTGCAGAATCATGTTCTAAACAACATATTTCAACAGCAGAAACCAGCTTGATAAAATTCATTAGTTATTTACACTCCTAATCAAAAACGCTTCAACTTGGAGAGATAAGCACGTTTTGAAAGAATGGCTATATCCTTTGAACCTGTAATGGGCTCACAAGAATTTGACATATATTGTGCAGAATCATGTCCTAAACAACATATTTCAACAGCAGAAACCAGCTTGATGAAATTCATTAGTTATTTCCACTCCTAATCAGAAACGTCTCAACTCGGTGAGATAAGCACTTTTTTCACGAATGGCTATATCTTTTGGACTTTTGATGGGATATCTCTGAATATGACATATATTGTGCAGAATCTTGACCTAACAACAAATTTCAAGAGCAGAAACCAGCTTGATGAAATTCAAAAGTTATTTCCACTCCTAATCAAAAACGCTTCAACTCGGTGAGATAAGTACTTTTTTCATGAATGGCTATATCTTTTGGACTTTTGATGGGATTTCTCTGAATATGACATATATTGTGCAAAATCTTGTCCTAAACAACATATTTCAACAGCAGAAACCAGCTTGATGAAATTCATTGGTTATTTCCAAAACTAATCAAAAATTCTTCAACTTGCTGAGATAAGTACTTTTTGAACGAATGGCTATATCTTTTGAACTTGTGAAGGTATTACACTGAATTTGACATATATTTTCCAGAATCATGTCCTAAACAACATATTTCAACAGCAGAAACCAGCTTGACGAAATCCATCAGTGATTTCCACTCCGAATCAAAAACGCTTAAACCCGATAAGATAAGCACTTTTTGAACGAATGGCTATATCTTTTGAACCTGTGATGTGATTACACTAAATTTGACATATATTGTGCAAAATCATATCCTAAAGCACATATTTCAACAGCAGAAACAGGCTTGATGAAATTCATTGGTTATTACCACTCCGAATCAAAAACGCCTCAACTCGGTGAGATAAGTTCTTTTGGAACGACTGGCGATATCTTTTGAACCTATGAAGGGATTACACTTAATTTGACATATATTGTGCAGAACCATGTTCTAAACAACATATTTCAACAGCAGAAACCAGCTTGATGAAATTCAAAAGTTATTTCCACTCCGGATCAAAAACGCTTCAACTCGGTGAGATAAGCACTTTTTGAACGAATGGCTATATCTTTTGAACCTTCGAAGGGATTACACTGAATTTGACATATATTGTGCAGAATCATGTCCTAAACAACATATATCAACAGCAGTAACCAGCTTGATGAAATTCAAAAGTTATTTCCACTCCTAATCAAAAGTGCTTCAACTCGGTGAGATAAGTACTTTTTGAACGAATGGCTATATCTTTTGAACTTGTAAAGGGATTACACTGAATTTGACATATATTGTCCAGAATCATGTCCTAAACAACATATTTCAACAGCGGGAACCAGCTTGATGAAATTCATTAGTTATATCCACTCCTAATCAGAAACGTCTCAACTCGGTGAGATAAGCACTTTTTTCACGAATGGCTATATCTTTTAAACTTATCGCTGGATTACACTGAATTTGACATGTGTTTTGCAGAATCATGTCCTAAACAACAAATTTCAACAGCAGAAACCAGCGTGATGAAATTCAAAAGTTATTTCCACTCCTAATCAAAAACGCTTCAACTCGGTGAGATAAGTACGTTTTTATAACGAATGGCTATATATGTTGAACTTGTGAAGGGATTACACTTAATTTGACATATATTGTGCAGAATTATGTCATATACAACATATTTCAACAGCAGAAACCAGCTTGATGAAATCCATTAGTTATTTCCACTCCTAATCAAAAATGCTTCAACTCGGTGAGATAAGTCCTTTTTGAAAGAATGGCTATATCCTTTGAACCTTTAATGGGATCACACTGAATTTGACATATATTGTGCAGAATCATATCCCAAAAAACATATTTCAACAGCAGAAACCAGCTTGATGAAATTCTTTAGTTATTTCCTCTCCTAAACAAAAACGCTTCAACTCGGTGAGATAAGCATTATTTGCAAGAGTGGCTATATCTTTTGATCATGTCGCTGGATTACACTGAATTTGAAATATTTTCTGCAGAATCATGTCCTAAACAACATATTTTAACAGCAGAAACCAGCTTGATGAAATTCAAAAGTTATTTCCACTCCTAATCAAAAACGCTTCAATCGGTGAGATAAGTACTTTTTGAACGAATGGCTGTATCTTTTGAAATTGTGAAGGGATTACACTGAATTTGACATATATTGTCCAGAATCATGTCCTAAACAACAAATTTCAATAGCAGAAACCAGCTTGATGAAATTCATTAGTTACTTCCAATACTAATCAAAAACTCTTCAACTTGGTGAGATAAGCACTTTTTGCACAAATGGCTATATTTTTTGAACCTGGGATGGGATTTCACTGAATTTGACATATATTGTGCAGAATCTTTTCCTAAACAACATATTTCAACAGCAGAAACCAGCTTGATGAAATTCATTAGTTATTTCCACTCCGAATCAAAAACGCTTCAACTCGGTGAGATAAGCACTTTTTGATCGAATGGCTATATCTTTTGAACTTGTCGCTGGATTACACTGAATTTGACATATGTTTTGCAGAATCATGTCCTAAACAACATATTTCAACAGCAGAAACCAGCTTGACGAAATCCATCAGTTATTTCCACTCCTAATCAAAAACGCTTCAACCCGATAAGATAAGCAGTTTTTGAACGAATGGCTATATCTTTTGAACCTGTGATGTGATTACACTAAATTTGACATATATTGTGCAGAATCATATCCTAAAAAACATATTTCAAGAGCAGAAACCAGCTTAATGAAATTCATTGATTATTTCCACTCCTAATCAAAAACGCTTCAACTCGGTGAGATAAGCACTTTTTGAACGAATGGCTATATCTTTTGAACTTTTGAAGGGATTACACTGAATTTGACATATATTGTGCAGAATCATGTCCTAAACAACAAATTTCAACAGCAGAAACCAGCGTGATAAAATTCAAAAGTTATTTCCACTCCTAAACAAAAACGCTTCAACTCGGTGAGATAAGTACGTTTTGAACGAATGGCTATATCTTTTGAACTTGTGAAGGGATTACACTTAATTTGACATATATTGTGCAGAATTATTTCATATACAACATATTTCAACAGCAGAAACCAGCTTGATGAAATCCATTCGTTATTTCCAGTCCTAATCAAAAACGCTTCAACTCGGTGAGATAAGTTTCTTTTTGAAAGAATGGCTATATCCTTTGAACCTTTAATGGGATCACATTGAATTTGACATATATTGTGCAGAATCATATCCCAAAAAACATATTTCAACATCAGAAACCAGCTTGATGAAATTCTTTAGTTATTTCCTCTCCTAAACAAAAACGCTTCAACTCGGTGAGATAAGCATTATTTGCAAGAGTGGATATATCTTTTGATCTTGTTGCTGGATTACACTGAATTTGAAATATTTTCTGCAGAATCATGTCCTAAACAACATATTTCAACAGAAGAAACCAGCTTGATGAAATTCAAAAGTTATTTCCACTCCTAATCAAAAACGCTTCAATCGATGAGATAAGTACTTTTTGAACGAATGGCTATAACTTTTGAACTTGTGAAGGGATTACACTGAATTTGACATATATTATCCAGAATCATGTCCTAAACAACAAATTTCAATAGCAGAAACCAGCTTGATGAAATTCATTAGTTACTTTCAACACTAATCAAAAACTCTTCAACTTGGTGAGATAAGAAATTTTTGAACGAATGGCTATATTTTTTGAACCTGGGATGGGATTTCACTGAATTTGACATATATTGTGCAGAATCTTGTCCTAAACAACATATTTCAACAGCATAAACCAGCTTGATGAAATTCATTAGTTATTTCCACTCCGAATCAAAAACGCTTCAACTCGGTGAGATAAGCACTTTTTGAACGAATGGCTATATCTTTTGAACTTGTGAAGGGATTAAACTGAATTTGACATAAATTGTGCAGAATCATGCCCTAAACAACATATTTCAATAGCAGAAACCAGCTTAATGAAATTCATTAGTTATTTCCACTCCTAATCAAAAACGCTTCAACTCGGTGAGATAAGTCCTTTTGAACGAATGGCTATATCCTTTGAACCTGTAATTGGGATCACACTGACTTTGACATATATTGTGCAGATCATATCCTAAACAACATATTTCAACAGCAGAAACCAGCTTGATGAAATTCATTAGTTATTTCCACACCTAATCAAAATTGCTTCAACTCGGTGAGATGAGCAATTTTTGCACGAATGGGTATATCTTTTGATCTTGTCGCTGGATCACACTGAATTTTAAATATTTTCTGCAGAATCATGTCCTAAACAACATATTTCAACAGCAGAAACCAGCTTGATGAAATTCATTAGTTATTTCCACTCCGAATCAAAAATGCTTCAACTCGGTGAGATAAGCACTTTTTGATCGAATGGATATCTTTTGAACTTGTCGTTGGATTATACTGAATTTGACATATTTTGTGCAGAATTTTTTCCTAAACAACATTTTTCAACAGCAGGAACCAGCTTGATGAAATTCATTAGATATTTGCACTCCTAATCAAAAACGCTTCAACTCGGTCTCATAGAAACGTTTTAAACGAATGGCTATATCCTTTGAACCCATAATGGGCTCACAAGAATTTGACATATATTGTGCAGAATCATGTCCTAAACCACATATTTCAACAGCAGAAACCAGCTTGATGAAATTCAAAAGTTATTTCCACTCCTAATCAAAAACGCTTCAACTCGGTGAGATAAGTACTTTTTGAACGAATGGCTATATCTTTTGAACTTGTGATGGGATTTCACTGAATTTGACATATATTGTGCAGAATCTTGTCCTAAACAACATATTTCAACAGCAGAAACCAGCTTGATGAAATTCATTAGTTATTTCCAATTCGAATCAAAAACGCTTCAACACGGTGAGATAAGCACTTTTTTATCGAATGGCTATATCTTTTGAACTTGTCGCTGGATTATACTGAATTTGACATATTTTGTGCAGAATCTTTTCCTAAACAACATATTTCATCAGCGGGAACCAGCTTGATGAAATTCATTAGTTATTTCCACTCCTAATCAGAAACGTCTCAACTCGGTGAGATAAGCACCTTTTTCACGAATGGCTATATCTTTTGATCTTATCGCTGGATTACACTGAATTTGACATGTGTTTTGCAGAATCATGTCCTAAAAAACATATTTCAATAGCAGAAACCAGCTTGACGAAATCCATCAGTTATTTCCACTCCGAATCAAAAACGCTTCAACCCGATGAGATAAGCACTTTTTGAACGAATGGCTATATCTTTTGAACCTGTGATGTGATTACACTAAATTTGACATATATTGTGCAAAATCATATCCTAAAGCACATATTTCAACAGCAGAAACAAGCTTGATGAAATTCATTGGTTATTTCCACTCCGAATCAAAAACGCCTCAACTCGGTGAGATAAGCACTTTTTGAACGAATGGCTATATCTTTTGAACCTTTGAAGGGATTACACTGAATTTGACATATATTGTGCAGAATCATGTCCTAAACAACATATTTCAACAGCAGTAACCAGCTTGATGAAATTCAAAAGTTATTTCCACTCCGAATCAAAAATGCTTCAACTCGGTGAGATAAGCACTTTTTGATCGAATGGATATCTTTTGAACTTGTCGTTGGATTATACTGAATTTGACATATTTTGTGCAGAATTTTTTCCTAAACAACATTTTTCAACAGCAGGAACCAGCTTGATGAAATTCATTAGATATTTGCACTCCTAATCAAAAACGCTTCAACTCGGTCTCATAGAAACGTTTTAAACGAATGGCTATATCCTTTGAACCCATAATGGGCTCACAAGAATTTGACATATATTGTGCAGAATCATGTCCTAAACCACATATTTCAACAGCAGAAACCAGCTTGATGAAATTCAAAAGTTATTTCCACTCCTAATCAAAAACGCTTCAACTCGGTGAGATAAGTACTTTTTGAACGAATGGCTATATCTTTTGAACTTGTGATGGGATTTCACTGAATTTGACATATATTGTGCAGAATCTTGTCCTAAACAACATATTTCAACAGCAGAAACCAGCTTGATGAAATTCATTAGTTATTTCCAATTCGAATCAAAAACGCTTCAACTCGGTGAGATAAGCACTTTTTGATCGAATGGCTATATCTTTTGAACTTGTCGCTGGATTATACTGAATTTGACATATTTTGTGCAGAATCTTTTCCTAAACAACATATTTCATCAGCGGGAACCAGCTTGATGAAATTCATTAGTTATTTCCACTCCTAATCAGAAACGTCTCAACTCGGTGAGATAAGCACCTTTTTCACGAATGGCTATATCTTTTGATCTTATCGCTGGATTACACTGAATTTGACATGTGTTTTGCAGAATCATGTCCTAAAAAACATATTTCAATAGCAGAAACCAGCTTGACGAAATCCATCAGTTATTTCCTCTCCGAATCAAAAACGCTTCAACCCGATGAGATAAGCACTTTTTGAACGAATGGCTATATCTTTTGAACCTGTGATGTGATTACACTAAATTTGACATATATTGTGCAAAATCATATCCTAAAGCACATATTTCAACAGCAGAAACAAGCTTGATGAAATTCATTGGTTATTTCCACTCCGAATCAAAAACGCCTCAACTCGGTGAGATAAGCACTTTTTGAACGAATGGCTATATCTTTTGAACCTTTGAAGGGATTACACTGAATTTGACATATATTGTGCAGAATCATGTCCTAAACAACATATTTCAACAGCAGTAACCAGCTTGATGAAATTCAAAAGTTATTTCCACTCCTAATCAAAAGTGCTTCAACTCGGTGAGATAAGTAATTTTTGAACGAATGGGTATATCTTTTGAACCTGTGATGTGATTACACTGAATTTGACATATATTGTGCAGGGTCATATCCTAAACAACATATTTCAACAGCAGAAACCAGCTTGATGAAATTCATTGGTTATTTTCACTCCTGATCAAAAACGCTTCAACTTTGTGAGATAAGCACTTTTTGAACGAATGGCTATATCTTTTGAACCTTTGAAGGGATTACACTGAATTTGACATATATTGTGCAGAATCTTGTCCAAAACAACATATTTCAACAGCGGGAACCAGCTTGATGAAATTCATTAGTCATATCCACTCCTAATCAGAAACACTTTAACTCGGTCTCATGAGCACATTTTGAAAGAATGTCTATATCCTTTGAACTAGTAATGGGCTCACAAGAATTTGACATATATTATGCAGAATCATGTCCTAAAAAAACATATTTCAACAGCAGAAACCAGTTTGATGAAATTCATTAGTTATGTCCACTCCGAATCAAAAACGGTTCAACTCGGTGAGATAAGTCCTTTTTGAATGAATAGCTATATCTTTTGAACTTGTAGCTGGATTACACTGAATTTGACATGTGTTTTGCAGAATCATGTCCTAAACAACATATTTCAACAGCAGTAACCAGCATGACGAAATCCATCAGTTATTTCCACTCCGAATCAAAAACGCTTCATCTCGGTGAGATAAGTACCTTTGGAACGAATGGTGATATCTTTTGAACCAATGAAGGGATTACACTGAATTTGACATATATTGTGCAGAACCATGTTCTAAACAACATATTTCAACAGCAGAAACCAGCTTGATGAAATTCAAAAGTTATTTCCACTCCGAATCAAAAACGCTTCAACTCGGTGAGTTAAGCACTTTTTGAACGAATGGCTATATCTTTTGAACCTTTGAAGGGATTACACTGAATTTGACATATATTGTGCAGAATCATGTCCTAAACAACATATTTCAACAGCAGTAACCAGCTTGATGAAATTCAAAAGTTATTTCCACTCCTAATCAAAAGTGCTTCAACTCGGTGAGATAAGTAATTTTTGAACGAATGGGTATATCTTTTGAACCTGTGATGTGATTACACTGAATTTGACATATATTGTGCAGAGTCATATCCTAAACAACATATTTCAACAGCAGAAACCAGCTTGATGAAATTAATTGGTTATTTTCACTCCTGATCAAAAACGCTTCAACTTTGTGAGATAAGCACTTTTTGAACGAATGGCTATAGCTTTTGAACTTGTGAAGGGATTACACTGAATTTGACATACATTGTGCAGAATCATGTCCTAAACAACATATTTCAACAGTAGAAATCTACAAGATGAAATTCATTAGTTATTGCCACTCCTAATCAAATTTGCTTCAACTCGGTGAGATAAGCACTTTTTGCACGAATGGCTATATCTTTTGAACCTGTGATGTGATTACACTAAATTTGACATATACTGTGCAGAATCATATCCTAAAACACATATTTCAACAGCAGAAACCAGCTTGATGAAATTCATAGGTTATTTCCACTCCGAATCAAAAACGCCTCAACTTGGTGAGATAAGTTCTTTTGGAACGACTGGCGATATCTTTTGAACGTATGAGGGGATTACACTGAATTTGACATATATTGTGCAGAATCATGTTCTAAACAACATATTTCAACAGCAGAAACCAGCTTGATAAAATTCATTAGTTATTTACACTCCTAATCAAAAACGCTTCAACTTGGAGAGATAAGCACGTTTTGAAAGAATGGCTATATCCTTTGAACCTGTAATGGGCTCACAAGAATTTGACATATATTGTGCAGAATCATGTCCTAAACAACATATTTCAACAGCAGAAACCAGCTTGATGAAATTCATTAGTTATTTCCACTCCTAATCAGAAACGTCTCAACTCGGTGAGATAAGCACTTTTTTCACGAATGGCTATATCTTTTGGACTTTTGATGGGATATCTCTGAATATGACATATATTGTGCAGAATCTTGACCTAACAACAAATTTCAAGAGCAGAAACCAGCTTGATGAAATTCAAAAGTTATTTCCACTCCTAATCAAAAACGCTTCAACTCGGTGAGATAAGTACTTTTTTCACGAATGGCTATATCTTTTGGACTTTTGATGGGATTTCTCTGAATATGACATATATTGTGCAAAATCTTGTCCTAAACAACATATTTCAACAGCAGAAACCAGCTTGATGAAATCAATTAGTTATTTCCACTCCTAATCAAAAACGCTTCTACTCGGTGAGATAAGTCCTTTTTGAACGAATGGCTATATCCTTTGAACCTGTAATGGGATCACACTGAATTTGACATATATTGTGCAGAATCATGTCCTAAACAACATATTTCAACAGCAGAAACCAGCTTGATGAAATTCAAAAGTTATTTCCACTCCTAATCAAAAACGCTTCAACTCGGTGAGATAAGTACTTTTTGAACGAATGGCTATATCTTTTGAACTTGTGAAGGGATTACACATAATTTGACATATATTGTGCAGAATCATGTTCTAAACAACATATTTCAATAGCAAAAACCAGCTTGATGAAATTCATTAGTTATTTCCACTCCTAATCAAAAACGCTTCAACTCGGTGAGATAAAGACTTTTTGAAAGAATGGCTATATCCTTTGAACCTGTAATGGGCTCACAAGAATTTGACATATATTGTGCAGAATCATGTCCTAAACAACATATATCAACAGAAAAAAACAACTTGGTGAAATTCTTTAGTTATTTCCAATCCAACTCAAACACGATTAAATTCGATAAGATAAGCAGTATTTGACCTTATGGCTATATCTTTTGAACTTGTAGCTGGATTACACTGAATATGACATATATTGTGTAGAATCATGTCCGAAACGACATATATCAGCAGCAAAAACCAGCATATTGAAATTCATTAACTATTTCCGCTCCATCTCAAAAACGCTTCAACACAGTGAGTTATGCAGTTTTTGAACAAATGGCTATATCTTTTGAACTTACGGCTGGATTACACTGAATTTGACATATATGTGCAGAATCATGTCCTAAACAACATATTTCAACAGCAGAAACCAGCTTGATGAAATTCATTAATTATTTCCATTCCTAATCAAAAACGCTTCAACCCGATAAGAAAAACACTTTTTGAACTAATGGCTATATCTTTTGAATCTGTTATTGGATTACACTGAAGTTGACATATATTGTGCAGAATCATGTGCTAAAAACAAAATATTTCAAACGCAGAAACCAGCTTGATGAAATTCATTAGTTATTTCCACGCCGAATCAATTACGCTTCAACTCGTTGAGATAAGCACTTTTTGAACGAAAGGCTATATCCTTTGAACTTGTGGCTAAATTACACTGAATTTGACATATATAGTGCAGAATCATGTCCTAAACAAAATATATCAACAGCAAAAACCAGCATATTGAAATTCATTAGTTATTTTCGCTCCAACTCAAAAACGATTCAACTCAGTGAGTTATGCTGATTTTGAACAAATGGCTATATATTTTGAACTTGTGGCTGGATTACACTGAATTTGACATATATTGTGCAGAATCATGTCCTAAACAACATATTTCAACAGCAGAAACCAGCTTGATGAAATTCATTCGTTATTTCCACTCCTAATCAGAAACGTCTCAACTCGGTGAGATAAGCACTTTTTAATGAATGGCTATATCTTCTAAACCTGTGATGGGATTACACTGAAGTTGACATATATTGTGCAAAATCATGTCCTAAACAACATATATCAACAGCAGATACCAGCTTGATGAAATTCATCGGTTATTTACACTCCGAATCAAATACGCTTCAACTCGGTGAGATAAGCACTTTTTGAACGAATGGCTATATCTTTTGAACTTGTTGCTGGATTACACTGAATTTGATATATATTGTGCAGAATCATGTCCTAAAAATATATTTCAACAGCAGAAACCAGCTTGATGAAATCCATTAGTTATTTCCACTCCTAATCAAAGACGCTTCAACTCGGTGAGATAAGTCCTTTTTGAACGAATGGTTATATCTTTTGAACCTATGAAGGGATTACACTGAATTTGACATATATTGTGCAGAATCACGTCCTAACCAATATATTTCAACAGCAACAACCAGCTTGATAAAATTCAAATGTTATTTCCACTCCTAATCAAAAACGCTTCAACTCGGTGAGATAAGTCCTTTTGAACGAATGGCTATATCTTTTGAACTTGTGAAGGGATTACACTGAATTTGACATATATTGTGCAGAATCATGTCCTAAACAACAAATCTCAACAGTAGAAACCAACTTGATGAAATCCATGAGTTATTTCCACTCCTAATCTAAAACGCTTCAACTCGGTGAGATAAGCACTTTTTGAACGAATGGCTATATATTTTGATCCTGTAAATGGGTTACACTGAATTTTACATATATATTGCAGAATCATGTGCTAAAAAACATATTTCAACAGTAGAAACAAGCTTGATGAAATTCATTAGTTTTTTTCACTCCGAATCAAATACGCTTCAACTCCGTGAGATAAGAACTTTTTGCACGAATGGCTATATCTTTTGGACTTTGGAGGGGTTTTCACTGAATCTGACATATATTGTGCAGAATCATGTTCTAAACAACATATTTCAACAGCAGAAACCAGATTGATTGAATTCATCAGTTATTTCCACTCCGAATCAGAAATGCTTCAACTCGGTGAGATAAGCACTTTTTGCACGAATGGCTATATCTTTTGATCTTGTCGCTGGATTATACTGAATTTGACATATTTTGCGCAGATTATTGTCCTAAACATCATATTTCAACAGCAGAAACCAGCTTGATGAAATTCATTAGTTATTTCCACTCCGAATCAATTACGCTTCAACTTGGTGAGATAGCACTTTTTGAACGAATGGCTATATCTTTTGAACTTGTGGCTGGATTAAACTGAATTTGACATATATTGTGCAAAATCATGTCCTAAAAATATATTTCAACAGCAGAAACCACCATGATAAAATTCATTAGTTTTCCACTCCTAATAGAAAACGTTTCAACTCAGTGATATAAGCCCTTTTTGAACGAAAGGCTATATCTTTTGAACTTGGGCTAGATTACACTGAATTTGAAATATATTTTGCAGAATCATGTCTTAAACAACATATATCAACAGCAACAACCAGCATATATATATTAATTAGTTATTTCCGCTCCAACTCAAAAACGCTTCAATTCGGTGATTTATGCGGTTTTTGAACAAATGGCTATATCTTTTGAATTTGTAGCTGGATTGCACTGAATTTGACATATATTTTGCAGAATCAGGTCCTGAACAACATATTTCAACAGCAGAAACCAGCTTGATGAAATCCATTCGTTATTTCCAGTCCTAATCAAAAACGCTTCAACTCGGTGAGATAAGTCCTTTTTGAACGAATGGTTATATCATTTGAACCTAAGAAGGGATTACACTGAATTTGACATATATTGTGCAGAATCATGTCCTAAACAACATATTTCAACAGCAGAAACCAGCTTGATGAAATTCAAATGTTATTTCCACTCCTAATCAAAAATGCTTCAACTCGGTGAGATAAGTACTTTTTGAACGAATGGCTATATCTTTTGAACTTGTGACTGGATTGCACTGAATTTGACATATATTGTGCAGAATCATGTCCTAAACAACAAATCTCAACAGTAGAAAACAACTTGATGAAATCCATTAGTTATTTCCACTCCTAATCTAAAACACTTCAACTCGGTGAGTAAAGCACTTTTTGAATGAATGGCCATATATTTTGATCCTGTAGCTGTGTTACACTGAATTTGACATATATATTCCAGAATCATGTGCTAAAGAACATATTTCAACAGTAGAAACCAGCTTGATGATATTCATTAGTTATTTCCATTCCGAATCAAATACGCTTCAACTCGGTGAGATAAGTACTTTTTGAACGAATGGCTATATCTTTTAAACTTGTAACTGGATTACACTGAATTTGATATATATTGTGCAGAATCATGTCCTAAAAAAATATTTCAACAGCAGAAACCAGCATGATAAAATTCATGAGTTTTCCACTCCTAATCAAAAACGCTTCAACTCCGTGAGAAAAGAACTTTTTGAACGAATGGCTATGTCTTTTGGACTTTGGAGGGGTTTTCACTGAATTTGACATATATTGTGCAGAATCATGTCCTAAACAACATATTTCAACAGCAGAAACCAGCTTGATGGAATTCATTAGTTATTTCCTCTCCGAATCAGAAATGCTTCAACTCGGTGAGATAAGCACTTTTTGCACGAATGGCTATATCTTTTGATCTTGTCGCTGGATTATACTGAATTTGACATATTTTGTGCAGATTATTGTCCTAAACATCATATTTCAACAGCAGAAACCAGCTTGATGAAATTCATTAGTTATTTCCACTCCGAATCAATTACGCTTCAACTTGGTGAGATAGCACTTTTTGAACGAATGGCTATATCTTTTGAACTTGTGGCTGGATTAAACTGAATTTGACATATATTGTGCAAAATCATGTCCTAAAAATATATTTCAACAGCAGAAACCACCATGATAAAATTCATTAGTTTTCCACTCCTAATAGAAAACGTTTCAACTCAGTGATATAAGCCCTTTTTGAACGAAAGGCTATATCTTTTGAACTTGGGCTAGATTACACTGAATTTGAAATATATTTTGCAGAATCATGTCTTAAACAACATATATCAACAGCAACAACCAGCATATATATATTAATTAGTTATTTCCGCTCCAACTCAAAAACGCTTCAATTCGGTGATTTATGCGGTTTTTGAACAAATGGCTATATCTTTTGAATTTGTAGCTGGATTGCACTGAATTTGACATATATTTTGCAGAATCAGGTCCTGAACAACATATTTCAACAGCAGAAACCAGCTTGATGAAATCCATTCGTTATTTCCAGTCCTAATCAAAAACGCTTCAACTCGGTGAGATAAGTCCTTTTTGAACGAATGGTTATATCATTTGAACCTAAGAAGGGATTACACTGAATTTGACATATATTGTGCAGAATCATGTCCTAAACAACATATTTCAACAGCAGAAACCAGCTTGATGAAATTCAAATGTTATTTCCACTCCTAATCAAAAATGCTTCAACTCGGTGAGATAAGTACTTTTTGAACGAATGGCTATATCTTTTGAACTTGTGACTGGATTGCACTGAATTTGACATATATTGTGCAGAATCATGTCCTAAACAACAAATCTCAACAGTCGAAACCAACTTGATGAAATCCATTAGTTATTTCCACTCCTAATCTAAAACGCTTCAACTCGGTGAGAAAAGCACTTTTTGAATGAATGGCTATATATTTTGATCCTGTAGCTGGGTTACACTGAATTTGAATTATATTGTGCAGAATCATGTGCTAAAGAACATATTTCAACAGCAGAAACCAGCTTGATGAAATTCATTAGTTATTTCCACTCCTAATCAAAAACGCTTCAACTCGGTGAGATAAGTCCTTTTTGAACGAATGGCTATATCCTTTGAACCTGTAATGGGATCACACTGACTTTGACATATATTGTGCAGAATCATATCCTAAACAACATATTTCAACAGTATAAATCTACTTGATGAAATTCATTAGTTTTTGCCACTCCTAATCAAAATTGCTTCAACTCGGTGAGATAAGCAGTTTTTGCACGAATGGCTATATCTTTTGATCTTGTCGCTGGATTACACTGAATTTGACATGTGTAATGCAGAATCATGTCCTAAACAACATATTTCAACAGCAGAAACCAGCTTGATTAAATCCATTAGTTATTTCCACTCCTAATCATAAACGCTTCAACCCGATAAGATAAGCAGTTTTTGAACGAATGGCTATATCTTTTGAATATGTAAAGGGATTACACTGAATTTGACATATATTGTGCAGAATCATGTCCTAAACAACATATTTCAACAGCAGAAACCAGCTTGATGAAATTCATTAGTTATTTCCACTCCCAATCAAAAACGCTTCAACTCGGTGAGATAAGTCCTTTTTGAACGAATGGCTATATCCTTTGAACCTGTAATGGGATCACACTGACTTTGACATATATTGTGCAGAATCATATCCTAAACAACATATTTCAACAGTAGAAATCTACTTAATGAAATTCATTAGTTATTGCCACTCCTAATCAAAATTGCTTCAACTCGGTGAGATAAGCACTTTTTGAACGAATGGCTATATCTTTTGAACTTTTGGGGGATTACATTGAATTTGACATATATTGTGCAGAATCATGTCCTAAACAACATATTTCAACATTAGAAATCTACTTGATGAAATTCATTGGTTATTGCCACTCCTAATCAAAATTGCTTTAACTCGGTGAGATAAGCACTTTTTGCACGAATGGCTATATCTTTTGATCTTGTCGCTGGATTACACTGAATTTGACAGTTGTTGTGCAGAATCATGTCCTGAACAACATATTTCAACAGCAGAAACCAGCTTGATGAAATCCATTCGTTATTTCCAGTCCTAATCAAAAACGCTTCAACTCGGTGAGATAAGTCCTTTTTGAACGAATGGTTATATCATTTGAACCTAAGAAGGGATTACACTGAATTTGACATATATTGTGCAGAATCATGTCCTAAACAACATATTTCAACAGCAGAAACCAGCTTGATGAAATTCAAATGTTATTTCCACTCCTAATCAAAAATGCTTCAACTCGGTGAGATAAGTACTTTTTGAACGAATGGCTATATCTTTTGAACTTGTGACTGGATTGCACTGAATTTGACATATATTGTGCAGAATCATGTCCTAAACAACAAATCTCAACAGTAGAAAACAACTTGATGAAATCCATTAGTTATTTCCACTCCTAATCTAAAACACTTCAACTCGGTGAGTAAAGCACTTTTTGAATGAATGGCCATATATTTTGATCCTGTAGCTGGGTTACACTGAATTTGACATATATATTCCAGAATCATGTGCTAAAGAACATATTTCAACAGTAGAAACCAGCTTGATGATATTCATTAGTTATTTCCATTCCGAATCAAATACGCTTCAACTCGGTGAGATAAGTACTTTTTGAACGAATGGCTATATCTTTTAAACTTGTAACTGGATTACACTGAATTTGATATATATTGTGCAGAATCATGTCCTAAAAAAATATTTCAACAGCAGAAACCAGCATGATAAAATTCATGAGTTTTCCACTCCTAATCAAAAACGCTTCAACTCCGTGAGAAAAGAACTTTTTGAACGAATGGCTATGTCTTTTGGACTTTGGAGGGGTTTTCACTGAATTTGACATATATTGTGCAGAATCATGTCCTAAACAACATATTTCAACAGCAGAAACCAGCTTGATGGAATTCATTAGTTATTTCCTCTCCGAATCAGAAATGCTTCAACTCGGTGAGATAAGCACTTTTTGCACGAATGGCTATATCTTTTGATCTTGTCGCTGGATTATACTGAATTTGACATATTTTGTGCAGATTATTGTCCTAAACATCATATTTCAACAGCAGAAACCAGCTTGATGAAATTCATTAGTTATTTCCACTCCGAATCAATTACGCTTCAACTTGGTGAGATAGCACTTTTTGAACGAATGGCTATATCTTTTGAACTTGTGGCTGGATTAAACTGAATTTGACATATATTGTGCAAAATCATGTCCTAAAAATATATTTCAACAGCAGAAACCACCATGATAAAATTCATTAGTTTTCCACTCCTAATAGAAAACGTTTCAACTCAGTGATATAAGCCCTTTTTGAACGAAAGGCTATATCTTTTGAACTTGGGCTAGATTACACTGAATTTGAAATATATTTTGCAGAATCATGTCTTAAACAACATATATCAACAGCAACAACCAGCATATATATATTAATTAGTTATTTCCGCTCCAACTCAAAAACGCTTCAATTCGGTGATTTATGCGGTTTTTGAACAAATGGCTATATCTTTTGAATTTGTAGCTGGATTGCACTGAATTTGACATATATTTTGCAGAATCAGGTCCTGAACAACATATTTCAACAGCAGAAACCAGCTTGATGAAATCCATTCGTTATTTCCAGTCCTAATCAAAAACGCTTCAACTCGGTGAGATAAGTCCTTTTTGAACGAATGGTTATATCATTTGAACCTAAGAAGGGATTACACTGAATTTGACATATATTGTGCAGAATCATGTCCTAAACAACATATTTCAACAGCAGAAACCAGCTTGATGAAATTCAAATGTTATTTCCACTCCTAATCAAAAATGCTTCAACTCGGTGAGATAAGTACTTTTTGAACGAATGGCTATATCTTTTGAACTTGTGACTGGATTGCACTGAATTTGACATATATTGTGCAGAATCATGTCCTAAACAACAAATCTCAACAGTCGAAACCAACTTGATGAAATCCATTAGTTATTTCCACTCCTAATCTAAAACGCTTCAACTCGGTGAGAAAAGCACTTTTTGAATGAATGGCTATATATTTTGATCCTGTAGCTGGGTTACACTGAATTTGAATTATATTGTGCAGAATCATGTGCTAAAGAACATATTTCAACAGCAGAAACCAGCTTGATGAAATTCATTAGTTATTTCCACTCCTAATCAAAAACGCTTCAACTCGGTGAGATAAGTCCTTTTTGAACGAATGGCTATATCCTTTGAACCTGTAATGGGATCACACTGACTTTGACATATATTGTGCAGAATCATATCCTAAACAACATATTTCAACAGTATAAATCTACTTGATGAAATTCATTAGTTTTTGCCACTCCTAATCAAAATTGCTTCAACTCGGTGAGATAAGCAGTTTTTGCACGAATGGCTATATCTTTTGATCTTGTCGCTGGATTACACTGAATTTGACATGTGTAATGCAGAATCATGTCCTAAACAACATATTTCAACAGCAGAAACCAGCTTGATTAAATCCATTAGTTATTTCCACTCCTAATCATAAACGCTTCAACCCGATAAGATAAGCAGTTTTTGAACGAATGGCTATATCTTTTGAATATGTAAAGGGATTACACTGAATTTGACATATATTGTGCAGAATCATGTCCTAAACAACATATTTCAACAGCAGAAACCAGCTTGATGAAATTCATTAGTTATTTCCACTCCCAATCAAAAACGCTTCAACTCGGTGAGATAAGTCCTTTTTGAACGAATGGCTATATCCTTTGAACCTGTAATGGGATCACACTGACTTTGACATATATTGTGCAGAATCATATCCTAAACAACATATTTCAACAGTAGAAATCTACTTAATGAAATTCATTAGTTATTGCCACTCCTAATCAAAATTGCTTCAACTCGGTGAGATAAGCACTTTTTGAACGAATGGCTATATCTTTTGAACTTTTGGGGGATTACATTGAATTTGACATATATTGTGCAGAATCATGTCCTAAACAACATATTTCAACATTAGAAATCTACTTGATGAAATTCATTGGTTATTGCCACTCCTAATCAAAATTGCTTTAACTCGGTGAGATAAGCACTTTTTGCACGAATGGCTATATCTTTTGATCTTGTCGCTGGATTACACTGAATTTGACATGTGTTGTGCAGAATCATGTCCTAAACAACATATTTCAACAGCAGAAACCAGCTTGATTAAATCCATTCGTAATTTCCACTCTCAATCAAAAACGCTTCAACCCGATAAGATAAGCAGTTTTTGAACGAATGGCTATGTCTTTTGAACCTGTGATGTGATTACACTAAATTTGACATATATAGTGCAGAATCATATCCTAAAAAACATATTTCAAGAGCAGAAACCAGCTTGATGAAAATTCATTGATTATTTCCACTCCGAATCCAAAAACGCTTCAACTCGGTGAGATAAGTACTTTTTGAACGAATGGCGATATCTTTTGAACTTGTGAAGGGATTACACTTAATTTGACATATATTGTGCAGAATCATGTCCTAAAAAACATATTTCAACAGCAGAAACCAGTGTGATGAAATTCAAAAGTTTTTTCCACTCCTAATCAAAAACGCTTCAACTTGGTCTTATAAGCACGTTTTGAACGAATGGCTACATCCTTTGAACCTGTAATGGGCTCACAAGAATTTGACATATATTGTGCAAAATCATGTTCTAAACAATATATTTCAACAACAGAAACCAGCTTGATGAAATTCAAAAGTTATTTCCACTCCTAATCAAAAACGCTTCAACTCGGTGAGATAAGTACTTTTTGAACAAATGGCTATATCTTTTGAACCTGTAATGGGATCACACTGACTTTGACATATATTGTGCAGAATCGTATCCTAAACAACATATTTCAACAGCAAACACCAGCTTGATGAAATTCATTAGTTATTTCCACTCCTAATCAAAAACGCTTCAACTCGGTGAGATAAGTACTTTTTGAACGAATGGCTATATCTTTTGAACATGTAATGGGATCACACTGAATTTGACTTATATTGTGCAGAATCATGTCATAAACATTCATATTTCAACAGCAAAAACCAGCTTGATGAAATTCATTAGTTATTTCCACTCCTAATCAAAAACGCTTCAACTCGGTGAGATAAGTACTTTTTGAACGAATGGCTATATCTTTTGAACATGTAATGGGATCACACTGAATTTGACTTATATTGTGCAGAATCATGTCATAAACATTCATATTTCAACAGTAAAAACCAGCTTGATGAAATTCATTAGTTATTTCCACTCCTAATCAAAAACGCTTCAACTCGGTGAGATAAGTCCTTTTTGAACGAATGGCTATATCCTTTAAACGTGTAATGGGATCACACTGACTTTGACATATATTGTGCAGAATCATATCCTAAACAACATATTTCAACAGCAGAAACCAGTTTGATGAAATTCATTAGTTATTTCCACTCCGAATCCAAAACGATTCAACTCAGTGAGATAAGCACTTTTTGATCGAATGGCTATATCTTTTGAACCTGTGATGGGATTAAAATGAAGTTGACATATATTGTGCAGAAATCATTTCCTGAACAACATATTTAGACAGCAGAAAGTATCTTGATTCTTTTATTAGTTATTTCCACTGTGAATCATAAACGTTTCAACTCGGTGAGATAAGCACTTTTTGATCGAATGGCTCTATCTTTTGAACTTGTGTCTGGATTACACTGAATTTGATATATATTGTGCAAAATCTTGTCCGAAACAACATATTTCAACAGCAGAAACCAGCTTGATGAAATTCATTAGTTATTTCCACTCCTAATCAAAAACGCTTCAACTCGGTGAGATGAGTAATTTTTGAACGAATTTGTATATCTTTTGAACTTGTGAAGGGATTACACTGAATTTGAAATATATTGTGCAGAATCATGTGCTAAACAACATATAATCAACAGCAGAAACCAGCTTGATGAAACTCATTAGTTATTTCCACTCCTAATCAGAAACGTCTCAACTCGGTGAGATAAGCACTTTTTGAACGAAAGGCTATATCTTTTGATCTTGACGCTGGATTACACTGAATTTGACATATTTTTTGTAGAATCATGTCCTAAACAACATATTTCAACAGCAGAAACCAGCTTGACGAGATCCATCAGTTATTTCCACTCCTAATCTATAACGCTTCAACACGATAAGATAAGCAGTTTTAGAAGGAATGGCTCTATCTTTTGAACCTGTGATGTGATTACACTAAATTTGACATATATTGTGCAGAATCATATCCTAAAAAACATATTTCAACAGCAGAAACCAGTGTGATGAAATTCATTAGTTATTTCCACTCCGAATCAAAAACGCTTCAACACGGTGAGATAAGCACTTTTTGATCGAATAGCTATATCTTTTGAACTTGTAGCTGGATTGCACTGAAAATGACATTTATTGTGCAGAATCATGTCCTAAACAACATATTTCAACAGCAGAAACCAGCTTGATGAAATTCATTAGTTATTTCCACTCCTAATCAAAAACGCTTCAACTCCGTGAGATAAGCACTTTTTGAACGAAAGGCTATATCTTTTGATCTTGACGCTGGATTACACTGAATTTGACAATTTTTTTGTAGAATCATGTCCTAAACAACATATTTCAACAGCAGAAACCAGTTTGATGAAATTCATTAGTTATTTCCATTCCTAATCCAAAATGGTTCAACCCGATAAGATAAAAACTTTTTGAACGAATGTCTATATCTTTTGAACCTGTAATGGGATCACGCTGAATTTGACATATATTTTGCAGAATCATGTCCTAAACAACATATTTCAACAGCAGAAACCAGCTTGATGAAATTCATTAGTTATTTGCACTCCAAATCAAAAACGCTTCAACACGGTGAGATAAGCACTTTTTGATCGAATTGCAATATCTTTTTGAACTTGTAGCTGGATTATACTGAATTTGACATATTTTGTGCAGAATCCTGTCCTAAACAACATATTTCAACAGCGGGAACCAGCTTGATGAAATTCATTAGTTATTTCCACTCCTAATCAAAAAAGCTTCAACCCGATAAGATAAGCAGTTTTTGAACGAATGGCTACATCCTTTGAACCTGTAATGGGCTCACAAGAATTTGATATATATTGTGCAGAATCATATCCTAAACAACATATTTCAACAGCAGAAACCAGCTTGATGAAATTCATCAGTTGTTTCCTCTCCTAATCAGAAACGTCTGAACTCGGTGAGTTAAGCACTTTTTGAACGAATGGCTATATATTTAGAACCTGTGATGGGATTATACTGAAGTTGACATATATTGTGCGGAATCATGTCCTGAACAACATATTTCAACAGCAGAAACCTGCGTGATGAAATTCATTGGTTATTTCCACTCCGAATAAAAAACGCTTCAACTCGGTGAGATAAGTACTTTTTGAACGAATGGCTATATCTTTTGAACTTGTGAAGGGATTACACATAATTTGACATATATTGTGCAGAATCATGTCCTAAACAACAAATCTCAACAGTAGAAACCAACTTGATGAAATCCATGAGTTATTTCCACTCCTAATCTAAAACGCTTCAACTCGGTGAGAAAAGCACTTTTTGAATGAATGGCTATATATTTTGATCCTGTATCTGGGTTACACTGAATTTTACATATATATTGCAGAATCATGTGCTAAAGAACATATTTCAACAGTAGAAACAAGCTTGATGAAATTCATTAGTTATTTCCACTCCGAATCAAATACGCTTCAACTCCGTGAGATAAGAACTTTTTGCACGAATGGCTATATCTTTTGGACTTTGGAGGGGTTTTCACTGAATCTGACATATATTGTGCAGAATCATGTTCTAAACAACATATTTCAACAGCAGAAACCAGATTGATTGAATTCATCAGTTATTTCCACTCCTAATCAGAAATGCTTCAACTCGGTGAGATAAGCACTTTTTGAACGAATGGCTATATCTTTTGAACTTGTAGCTGGATTACACTGAATTTGACATATATTGTGCAGAATCATTTCCTAAAAAAATATTTCAAAAGCAGAAACCGGCATGATAAAATTCATTAGTTTTCCACTCCTAATCAAAAACGCTTCAACTAAGTGATATAAGCCCTTTTTGAACGAAAGGCTATATCTTTTAAACTTGGGCTAGATTACACTGAATTTGAAATATATTGTGCAGAATCATGTCCTACACAACATATATCAACAGCAACAACCAGCATATTGATATTCATCAGTTATTTCCGCTCCAACTCAAAAACGCTTTAACTCGGTGAGTTATGCAGTTTTTGAACAAATGGCTATATCTTTTGAACTTGTGACTGGATTGCACTGAATTTGACATATATTGTGCAGAATCAAGTTCTAAACAACATATTTCAACAGCAGAAACCAGCTTGATGAAATTCATTAGTTATTTCCACTCCTAATCAGAAACGTTTCAACTCGGTGAGATAAGCACTTTTTAACGAAAGGCTATATCTTTGGAACCTGTGATGGGATTACACTTAAGTTGACATATATTGTGCAAAATCATGTCCTAAACAACATAAATCAACAGCAGAAACCAGCTTGATGAAATCCATTAGTTATTTCCACTCCTAATTAAAAACGCTTCAACTCGGTTAGATAAGTCCTTTTTGAACGAATGGCTATATCTTTTGAACATGTTATGGGATCACACTGAATATGACATATATGTGCAGAATCATATCCTAAACAACATATTTCAACAGCAGAAACCAGCTTGATGAAATTCAAAAGTTATTTCCACTCCTAATCAAAAACGCTTCAACTCCGTGAGATAAGCACTTTTTGAACGAAAGGCTATATCTTTTGATCTTGACGCTGGATTACACTGAATTTGACCTATTTTGTGTAGAATCAAGTCCTGAACAATATATTTCAACAGCAGAAACCAGCTTGATGAAATTCATTAGTTATTTCCACTCCTAATAAAAAAAGGTTCAACTCGGTGAGATAAGCACTTTTTAACGAAAGGCTATATCTTTTGAACCTGTGATGGGATTACACTTAAGTTGACATATATTTTGCAAAATCATGTCCTAAACAACATAAATCAACAACAGAAACCAGCTTGATGAATTCCATTAGTTATTTCCACTCCGAATCAAAAATGCTTCAAGTCTGTGAGATAAGAACTTTTTGAACGAATGATTATATCTTTTGAACCTATGAAGGGATTACACGGAATTTGACAAATATTGTGCAGAATCATGTCATAAAGAACATATTTCAACAGCAGAAACCAGCTTGATGAAATCAATTAATTATTTCCATTCCTAATCAAAAACGCTTCAACCCGATAAGAAAAACACTTTTTGAACGAATGGCTATATCTTTTGAATCTGTGATTGGATTACACTGAAGTTGACATATATTGTGCAGAATCATGTGCTAAAAACAAAATATTTCAAACGCAGAAACCAGCTTGATGAAATTCATTAGTTATTTCCACGCCGAATCAATTACGCTTCAACTCGTTGAGATAAGCACTTTTTGAACGAAAGGCTATATCCTTTGAACTTGTGGCTAAATTACACTGAATTTGACATATATAGTGCAGAATCATGTCCTAAACAAAATATATCAACAGCAAAAACCAGCATATTGAAATTCATTAGTTATTTTCGCTCCAACTCAAAAACGATTCAACTCAGTGAGTTATGCTGATTTTGAACAAATGGCTATATATTTTGAACTTGTGGCTGGATTACACTGAATTTGACATATATTGTGCAGAATCATGTCCTAAACAACATATTTCAACAGCAGAAACCAGCTTGATGAAATTCATTCGTTATTTCCACTCCTAATCAGAAACGTCTCAACTCGGTGAGATAAGCACTTTTTAATGAATGGCTATATCTTCTAAACCTGTGATGGGATTACACTGAAGTTGACATATATTGTGCAAAATCATGTCCTAAACAACATATATCAACAGCAGATACCAGCTTGATGAAATTCATCGGTTATTTACACTCCGAATCAAATACACTTCAACTCGGTGAGATAAGCACTTTTTGAACGAATGGCTATATCTTTTGAACTTGTTGCTGGATTACACTGAATTTGATATATATTGTGCAGAATCATGTCCTAAAAATATATTTCAACAGCAGAAACCAGCTTGATGAAATCCATTAGTTATTTCCACTCCGAATCAAAAACGCTTCAACTCCGTGAGATAAGAACATTTTGAACGAATGGCTATGTCTTTTGGACTTTGGAGGGGTTTTCATTGAATTTGACATATATTGTGCAGAATCATGTCCTAAACAACATATTTCAACAGCAGAAACCAGCTTGATGAAATTCATTAGTTTTTTCCACTCCCAATCAGAAACGTCTGAACTCGGTGAGAAAAACATTTTTTCACGAATGGCTATATCTTTTGAACCTGTGATGGGATTACACTGAAGTTGACATATATTGTGCAAAATCATGTCCTAAACAACATAAATCAACAGCAGAAACCAGCTTGATGAAATCCATTAGTTATTTCCACTCCTAATCAAAGACGCTTCAACTCGGTGAGATAAGTCCTTTTTGAACGAATGGCTATATCTTTTGAACATGTAATGGGATAACACTGAATATGACATATATTGTGCAGAATCATATCCTAAAAAACATATTTCAACAGCAGAAACCAGCTTGATGAAATTCATTAGTTATTTCCATTCCGAATCAAAAACGCTTCAACTCTGTGAGATAATCACTTTATGAACGAATGGCTATATCTTTTGAACTTGTAGCTGGATTGCATTTAATTTGACATATTTTTTGCAGAATCATGTCCTGAACAAAATATTTCAACAGCAGAAACCAGCTTGATGAAATTCATTAGTTTTTTCCACTCCGAATCAAAAACGCTTCAACTCGGTGAGATAAGTACTTTTTGAACGAATGGTTATATCTTTTGAACCTATGAAGGGATTACACTGAATTTGACATATATTGTGCAGAATCACGTCCTAACCAACATATTTCAACAGCAACAACCAGCTTGATAAAATTCAAATGTTATTTCCACTCCTAATCAAAAACGCTTCAACTCTGTGAGATAAGTCCTTTTGAACGAATGGCTATATCTTTTGAACTTGTGAAGGGATTACACATAATTTGACATATATTGTGCAAAATCATGTCCTAAACAACAAATCTCAACAGTAGAAACCAACTTGATGAAATCCATGAGTTATTTCCACTCCTAATCTAAAACGCTTCAACTCGGTGAGAAAAGCACTTTTTGAATGAATGGCTATATATTTTGATCCTGTAAATGGGTTACACTGAATTTTACATATATATTGCAGAATCATGTGCTAAAGAACATATTTCAACAGTAGAAACAAGCTTGATGAAATTCATTAGTTATTTCCACTCCGAATCAAATACGCTTCAACTCCGTGAGATAAGAACTTTTTGCACGAATGGCTATATCTTTTGGACTTTGGAGGGGTTTTCACTGAATCTGACATAGATTGTGCAGAATCATGTTCTAAACAACATATTTCAACAGCAGAAACCAGATTGATTGAATTCATCAGTTATTTCCACTCCTAATCAGAAATGCTTCAACTCGGTGAGATAAGCACTTTTTGAACGAATGGCTATATCTTTTGAACTTGTAGCTGGATTACACTGAATTTGACATATATTGTGCAGAATCATTTCCTAAAAAAATATTTCAAAAGCAGAAACCAGCATGATAAAATTCATTAGTTTTCCACTCCTAATCAAAAACGCTTCAACTAAGTGATATAAGCCCTTTTTGAACGAAAGGCTATATCTTTTAAACTTGGGCTAGATTACACTGAATTTGAAATATATTGTGCAGAATCATGTCCTACACAACATATATCAACAGCAACAACCAGCATATTGATATTCATTAGTTATTTCCGCTCCAACTCAAAAACGCTTCAACTCGGTGAGTTATGCAGTTTTTGAACAAATGGCTATATCTTTTGAAATTGTGACTGGATTGCACTGAATTTGACATATATTGTGCAGAATCAAGTTCTAAACAACATATTTCAACAGCAGAAACCAGCTTGATGAAATTCATTAGTTATTTCCACTCCTAATCAGAAACGTTTCAACTCGGTGAGATAAGCACTTTTTAACGAAAGGCTATATCTTTGGAACCTGTGATGGGATTACACTTAAGTTGACATATATTGTGCAAAATCATGTCCTAAACAACATAAATCAACAGCAGAAACAAGCTTGATGAAATCCATTAGTTATTTCCACTCCTAATTAAAAACGCTTCAACTCGGTTAGATAAATCCTTTTTGAACGAATGGCTATATCTTTTGAACATGTTATGGGATCACACTGAATATGACATATATGTGCAGAATCATATCCTAAACAACATATTTCAACAGCAGAAACCAGCTTGATGAAATTCAAAAGTTATTTCCACTCCTAATCAAAAACGCTTCAACTCCGTGAGATAAGCACTTTTTGAACGAAAGGCTATATCTTTTGATCTTGACGCTGGATTACACTGAATTTGACCTATTTTGTGTAGAATCAAGTCCTGAACAAAATATTTCAACAGCAGAAACCAGCTTGATGAAATTCATTAGTTATTTCCACTCCTAATAAAAAAAGGTTCAACTCGGTGAGATAAGCACTTTTTAACGAAAGGCTATATCTTTTGAACCTGTGATGGGATTACACTTAAGTTGACATATATTTTGCAAAATCATGTCTTAAACAACATAAATCAACAGCAGAAACCAGCTTGATGAATTCCATTAGTTATTTCCACTCTGAATCAAAAATGCTTCAACTCTGTGAGATAATAACTTTTTGAACGAATGGCTATATCTTTTGAACTTGTAGCTGGATTACACTGAATTTGACATATATTGTGCAGAATCATTTCCTAAAAAAATATTTCAAAAGCAGAAACCAGCATGATAAAATTCATTAGTTTTCCACTCCTAATCAAAAACGCTTCAACTAAGTGATATAAGCCCTTTTTGAACGAAAGGCTATATCTTTTAAACTTGGGCTAGATTACACTGAATTTGAAATATATTGTGCAGAATCATGTCCTACACAACATATATCAACAGCAACAACCAGCATATTGATATTCATTAGTTATTTCCGCTCCAACTCAAAAACGCTTCAACTCGGTGAGTTATGCAGTTTTTGAACAAATGGCTATATCTTTTGAAATTGTGACTGGATTGCACTGAATTTGACATATATTGTGCAGAATCAAGTTCTAAACAACATATTTCAACAGCAGAAACCAGCTTGATGAAATTCATTAGTTATTTCCACTCCTAATCAGAAACGTTTCAACTCGGTGAGATAAGCACTTTTTAACGAAAGGCTATATCTTTGGAACCTGTGATGGGATTACACTTAAGTTGACATATATTGTGCAAAATCATGTCCTAAACAACATAAATCAACAGCAGAAACCAGCTTGATGAAATCCATTAGTTATTTCCACTCCTAATTAAAAACGCTTCAACTCGGTTGGATAAGTCCTTTTTGAACGAATGGCTATATCTTTTGAACATGTTATGGGATCACACTGAATATGACATATATGTGCAGAATCATATCCTAAACAACATATTTCAACAGCAGAAACCAGCTTGATGAAATTCAAAAGTTATTTCCACTCCTAATCAAAAACGCTTCAACTCCGTGAGATAAGCACTTTTTGAACGAAAGGCTATATCTTTTGATCTTGACGCTGGATTACACTGAATTTGACCTATTTTGTGTAGAATCAAGTCCTGAACAAAATATTTCAACAGCAGAAACCAGCTTGATGAAATTAATTAGTTATTTCCACTCCTAATAAAAAAAGGTTCAACTCGGTGAGATAAGCACTTTTTAACGAAAGGCTATATCTTTTGAACCTGTGATGGGATTACACTTAAGTTGACATATATTTTGCAAAATCATGTCTTAAACAACATAAATCAACAGCAGAAACCAGCTTGATGAATTCCATTAGTTATTTCCACTCTGAATCAAAAATGCTTCAACTCTGTGAGATAATAACTTTTTGAACGAATGGCTATATCTTTTGAACTTGTAGCTGGATTACACTGAATTTGACATATATTGTGCAGAATCATTTCCTAAAAAAATATTTCAAAAGCAGAAACCAGCATGATAAAATTCATTAGTTTTCCACTCCTAATCAAAAACGCTTCAACTAAGTGATATAAGCCCTTTTTGAACGAAAGGCTATATCTTTTAAACTTGGGCTAGATTACACTGAATTTGAAATATATTGTGCAGAATCATGTCCTACACAACATATATCAACAGCAACAACCAGCATATTGATATTCATTAGTTATTTCCGCTCCAACTCAAAAACGCTTCAACTCGGTGAGTTATGCAGTTTTTGAACAAATGGCTATATCTTTTGAAATTGTGACTGGATTGCACTGAATTTGACATATATTGTGCAGAATCAAGTTCTAAACAACATATTTCAACAGCAGAAACCAGCTTGATGAAATTCATTAGTTATTTCCACTCCTAATCAGAAACGTTTCAACTCGGTGAGATAAGCACTTTTTAACGAAAGGCTATATCTTTGGAACCTGTGATGGGATTACACTTAAGTTGACATATATTGTGCAAAATCATGTCCTAAACAACATAAATCAACAGCAGAAACCAGCTTGATGAAATCCATTAGTTATTTCCACTCCTAATTAAAAACGCTTCAACTCGGTTAGATAAGTCCTTTTTGAACGAATGGCTATATCTTTTGAACATGTTATGGGATCACACTGAATATGACATATATGTGCAGAATCATATCCTAAACAACATATTTCAACAGCAGAAACCAGCTTGATGAAATTCAAAAGTTATTTCCACTCCTAATCAAAAACGCTTCAACTCCGTGAGATAAGCACTTTTTGAACGAAAGGCTATATCTTTTGATCTTGACGCTGGATTACACTGAATTTGACCTATTTTGTGTAGAATCAAGTCCTGAACAAAATATTTCAACAGCAGAAACCAGCTTGATGAAATTAATTAGTTATTTCCACTCCTAATAAAAAAAGGTTCAACTCGGTGAGATAAGCACTTTTTAACGAAAGGCTATATCTTTTGAACCTGTGATGGGATTACACTTAAGTTGACATATATTTTGCAAAATCATGTCTTAAACAACATAAATCAACAGCAGAAACCAGCTTGATGAATTCCATTAGTTATTTCCACTCTGAATCAAAAATGCTTCAACTCTGTGAGATAATAACTTTTTGAACGAATGATTATATCTTTTGAACCTATGAAGGGATTACACGGAGTTTGACAAATATTGTGCAGAATCATGTCCTAAACAACATATTTCAACAGCAGAAACCAGCTTGATGAAATTCAAATGTTATTTCCACTACTAATCAAAAACGCTTAAACTCGGTGAGATAAGTACTTTTTGAACGAATGGCTATATCTTTTGAACTTGTGAAGGGATTACACTGAATTTGACATATATTGTGCAGAATCATGTCTTAAACAACATAAATCAACAGCAGAAACCAGCTTGATGAATTCCATTAGTTATTTCCACTCTGAATCAAAAATGCTTCAACTCTGTGAGATAATAACTTTTTGAACGAATGGCTATATCTTTTGAACTTGTGAAGGGATTACACTGAATTTGACATATATTGTGCAGAATCATGTCCTAAACAACAAATCTCAACAGTAGAAAACAACTTGATGAAATCCATTAGTTATTTCCACTCCTAATCTAAAACACTTCAACTCGGTGAGAAAAGCACTTTTTGAATGAATGGCCATATATTTTGATCCTGTAGCTGGGTTACACTGAATTTGACGTATATATTCCAGAATCATGTGCTAAAGAACATATTTCAACAGTAGAAACCAGCTTGATGAAATTCATTAGTTATTTCCATTCCGAATCAAATACGCTTCAACTCGGTGAGATAAGTACTTTTTGAACGAATGGCTATATCTTTTAAACTTGTAGCTGGATTACACTGAATTTGATATATATTGTGCAGAATCATGTCCTAAAAAAATATTTCAACAGCAGAAACCAGCATGATAAAATTCATGAGTTTTCCACTCCTAATCAAAAACGCTTCAACTCCGTGAGAAAAGAACTTTTTGAACGAATGGCTATGTCTTTTGGACTTTGGAGGGGTTTTCACTGAATTTGACATATATTGTGCAGAATCATGTCCTAAACAACATATTTCAACAGCAGAAACCAGCTTGATGGAATTCATTAGTTATTTCCTCTCCGAATCAGAAATGCTTCAACTCGGTGAGATAAGCACTTTTTGCACGAATGGCTATATCTTTTGATCTTGTTGCTGGATTATACTGAATTTGACATATTTTGTGCAGATTATTGTCCTAAACATCATATTTCAACAGCAGAAACCAGCTTGATGAAATTCATTAGTTATTTCCACTCCGAATCAATTACGCTTCAACTTGGTGAGATAGCACTTTTTGCACGAATGGCTATATCTTTTGAACTTGTGGCTGGATTAAACTGAATTTGACATATATTGTGCAAAATCATGTCCTAAAAATATATTTCAACAGCAGAAACCACCATGATAAAATTCATTAGTTTTCCACTCCTAATAGAAAACGTTTCAACTCAGTGATATAAGCCTTTTTTGAACGAAAGGCTATATCTTTTGAACTTGGGCTAGATTACACTGAATTTGAAATATATTTTGCAGAATCATGTCTTAAACAACATATATCAACAGCAACAACCAGCATATTGATATTAATTAGTTATTTCCGCTCCAACTCAAAAACGCTTCAAATCGGTGATTTATGCAGTTTTTGAACAAATGGCTATATCTTTTGAACTTGTAGCTGGATTCGCTGAATTTGACATATATTGTACAGAATCATGTCCTAAACAATATATTTCAACAGCAGAAACCAGCTTGATGAAATTCATTAGTTATTTCCACTCCCAATCAGAAACGCTTCAACATGGTCAGATAAGCACTTTTTGAATGAATGGCTATATCTTTTGGTCTTTTGATGGGATTTTTCTGAATACGTCATATATCGTGCAGAATCATATCCTGAAAAACATATTTCAACAGCAGAAACCGGCTTGATGAAATTCATTAGTTATTTCCACACCTAATCAAAATTGCTTCAACTCGGTGAGATAAGCACTTTTTGCACGAATGGCTATATCTTTTGATCTTGTCGCTGGATTACAATGAATTTGACATATATTGTGCAGAATCATGTCCTAAACAACATATATCAACAACAAAAACCAGCATATTGAAATTCATTAGTTATTTGCACTCCATCTCAAAAACGCTTCAACTCGGTGAGATATTAGTTTTAGAACGAATGGCTATGTCTTTTGTTCTTGTCGCTGGATTACACTGAATTTGACATATATTGTACAGTATCATGTCCTTTAAAACACCTATCAACAGCAGGCTTGTTGAAATTCAATAGTTATTTCCTTTCTTCATCAAAAACGCTTCAACTTGGTAAAATAAGTACTTTTTGAACGAATGACTATATATTTTGAACCTGTGATGGGATTACAATGAATTTGACATATATTTTGCAGAATCATGTCCTAAACAACATATTTCAACAGTAGAAACCAACTTGATGAAATTCATGAGTTATTTCCACTCCCAATCAAAAATGTTTCAACTCGGTGAGAAAAGCACTTTTTGAACGAATGGCTATATATTTTGATCCTGTAGCTGGGTTACATTGAATATGATACATATATTGCAGAATCATGTCCTAAACAACATATTTCAACAGTAGAAACCATCTTGATGAAATTCATTAGTTATTTCCACTCCTAATCAAAAACGCTTCAATTCGGTGAGATAAAGACTTTTTTTAACGAATGGCTATATCTTCTTAACCTGTGATGGGATTACACTGATATTGACATATATTGTGCAAAATAATGTCCTAGACAACATATATTAACAGCAGAAACCAGAATGATGAAATTTATTAGTTATATACACTCCAACTCAAAAACGATTTAACTCGATAAGATAAGCAGTTTTTCACCATATGGCTATATCTTTTGAACTTGTGTCTGGATTACACTGAATTTGACATATATTGTGCAGAATCATGTCCTAAACAACATGTATCAACAGCAAAAACCAACGTGGTGAAATTCATTAATTATTTCCACTCCTAATCAAAAACGCTTCAATTCGGTGATATAATAACTTTTTGAACGAATGGCTATATCTTTTGAACCTGTGATGTGATTACACTAAATTTGACATATATTGTGCAAAATCATGTCCTAAACAACATATATCAACAACATAAACCAGCATGATGGAATTCATTAGTTATATACACTCCAACTCAAAAAAGATTTAACCTCGGTAAGATAAGCACTTTTTGACCTTATGGCTATATCTTTTGAACTCATAGCTAGATTACACTGAATTTGAAATATATTGTGCAGAGTCATGTCCTAAACAACATATTTCAACAGCAGAAACCAGCTTGATGAAATTCATTAGTTATTTCCACTCCTAATCAAAAAACGTCTCAACTCGGTGAGATAAGCCCTTTTTGAACGAATGGCTATATCTTTTGAAATTTTGATGGGATTACACAGAAGTTGACATATTTTGTGCAAAATCATATCCTAAACAACATATTTCAACAGCAGAAACCAGCTTGATGAACTCCATTAGTTATATCCACTCCTAATCAAAAACGCTTCAACTCGGTGAGATAAGCACTTTTTGAACGAATGGCTAAATCTTTTGAAATTTTGATGGGATTGCACTGAATAGGAGTTATATTGTGCAGAATCATGTCCTAAACAACATATTTCAACATCAGAAACCAGCTTTATGAAATTCATTAGTTATTTCCACTCCGAATCAAAAACGCTTCAACTTGGTGAGACAAGCACTTTTTGAACGAATGGCTATATCTATTGAACCTGTGATGTGATTCCACTAAATTTTACATGTATTGTGCTTAATCATGTCCTAAACAACATATATCAACAGCATGAACCAGAATGATGAAATTCATTAGTTATTTCCATTCCAACTCAAAAAAGATTTAACCTCGGTAAGATAAGCACTTTTTGAACGAATGGCTATTTCTTTTGAACTTGTAGCTGGATTATACTGACTTTGACATATATTGTGCAGAATCATGTCCTAAACAACATATTTCAACAGCAGAAACCAGCTTGATGAAATCCATTAGTCATTTCCACTCAAAATCAAAATCGCTTCAACTCAGTGAGATTAGCATTTTTGACCTTATGGCTATATCTTTTGAATTTATAGCTGGATTATACTGAATTTGACATATATTGTGCAAAGTCATGTCCTAAACAACATATATCAACAGCAAAAACCAGCATATTGAAATTCATTAGTTATTTCCACTCCAACTCAAAAACGGTTCAACTCGGTGAGATAAGCAGTTTTCGAACGAATGGCTCCATTTTTGGATCTTGTCGCTGGATTACACTGAATTTGAAATTTATTGTACAAAATCATGTCCAATACACGACTATCAACAGCAGAAACAGGCTTGGTGAAATTAATCAGTTATTTCCTCTCTTCATCAAAAACGCTTCAACTCGGTAAGATAAGCAGTTTTTGCACGAATGGCTGTATCTTTTGATATTGTCGCAGGATTACAATGAATTTGACATTTTTTTTTGTGCAGAATCATGTCCTAAACCACATATTTCAACAGCAGAAACCAGCTTGATGAAATTCATTAGTTATTTCCACTCCGAATCAAACATGCTTCACTCGGTGAGATAAGCAGTTTTTGATCGAATGGCTATATCTTTTGAACTTGTAACTTTGTTACACTGAATTTGACATATTTTGTGCTGAATCATGTCCTATAGAACATATTTCAACAGCAGAAACCAGCTTGATGAAATTCATGAGTTATTTCCACTCCTAATCAAAAACGCTTCAACTCAGTGAAATAAGTTTTTGCACGACTGGCTATTTTTTTTTTATATTGTCGCTGGATTACACTGAATTTGACATATTTTGCGCTGAATTATGTCCTAAACAACATATTTCAACAGCAGAAACCAGCTTGATGAAGTTCATTAGTTATTTCCACTCCGAATCAAAAACGCTTCAACCCGGAGGGATGAGCACGTTTTGAACAAATTGCTATATCCTTTGAACCTGTGATGGGCTCACACTGATTTTGACATATATTGTGCAGAATCATGTCCTACACAACGTATTTCAATAGCAGAAACCAGCTTGATGAAATTCATTAGTTACTTCCACTCCTACTGAAAAACGCTTCAAGTCGGTGAGATAAGCACTTTTTGAACGAATGGCTATATCTTTTGAACTTGTTGCTGGATTACACTGAATTTGACATATATTGTACAGAATCATGTCCAATACAACATCTATCAACAGCAGAAACAGGTTTGGTGAAATTAATTAGTTATTTCCTCTCTTCATCAAAAACACTTCAACTCGGTGAGATAAACACTTTTTGAACTAATGGCTATATCTTTTGAACCTGTGATGGGATTACACAGAATTTGACATATTTTGTGCTGAATTATGTGCTAAACAACATATTTCAACAGCAGAAACCAGCTTGATGAAATTCTTTAGTTATTTCCACTCCTAATCAATAACGCTTCAACTCCGTGAGATAAGCACTTTTTGAACGAAAGGATATATCTTTTGATCTTCTCGCTGGATTACACTGAATTTGACATATTTTGTTTAGAATCATGTCCTAAACAACATATTTCAAACGGCAAAAACCAGCTTGATGAAATCCATTAGTTATTTCCACTCCCAATCAAAAACGCTTCAACTCGGTCTCATAATACCGTTTTGAACGAATTGCTATATCCTTTGAACCTGTGATGGGCTCATACTGAATTTGACATATATTGTGTAGAATCATGTCCTAAACAACATATTTCAACACCAGAAACCAGCTTGATGAAATTCATTAGTTATTTCAACTCCTAATCAAAAACGTCTCAACTCGGTGAGATAAGCCCTTTTTGAACGAATGGCTTTATCTTTTGAACCTGTGATGGGATTACACTGAAGTTGACATATATTGTGTAGAATCATGTCCTAAACAACATATTTCAACACCAGAAACCAGCTTGATGAAATTCATTAGTTATTTCAACTCCTAATAAAAAACGTCTCAACTCGGTGAGATAAGCACTTTTTGAACGAATGGCTGTATCTTTTGAAATTTTGATGGGATTGCAATGAATAGGACATATATTGTGCAGAATCATGTCCTAAACAACATATTTCAACAGCAGAAAACAGCTTGATGAAATTCATTAGTTTTTTCCACTCCGAATCGAAAACGCTTCAACTCGGTGAGATAAGCAGTTTTTGAACAAATGGCTATATCTTTTGATCTTCTCGCTGGATTACACTGAATTTGACATAATTTGTGCTGAATCATGTCCTATACAACATATTTCAACAGCAGAAACCAGCTTGATGAAATTCATTAGTCATTTCCACTCAAAATCAAAAACGCTTCAACCCTATAAGATAAAAACTTTTTGAACTAATGGTTATATCTTTTGAACATGTGATGGGATTACGCTGAATTTGACATATATTGTGCAAAATCATGTCCTAAACAACATATTTCAACAGCAGAAATCAGCTTGATGAAATTCATTAGTTATTTCCAATCCTAATCAAAAACGCTTCAACTCGGTGAGATAAGCACTTTTTGCACGAATGGCTATATCTTTTGATCTTGTTGCTGGATTACACTGAATTTTACATTTTTTTTTGCAGAATCATGTCCTATACAACATATTTAAACAGCAGAAACCAACTTGATGAAATTCATTAGTTATTTCCACTCCAACTCAAAAACGATTTAACTCGGTAAGATATAGCACTTTTTGACCTTAAGGCTATATCTTTTGAACTTGTGGCTGGATTACACTGAATTTGACATATATTGTGCAAAATCATGTCCTAAACAACATATCTCAACAGCAGAAGCCAGCTTGATGAAATTCATTAGTTATTTCCACTCCTAATCAAAAACGCTTCAACTCGGTGAGATAAAGACTTTTTGAACGAATGGCTATATCTTTTTAACCTGTAATGGGATTACACTGAATTTGACATATATTGTGCAGAATCATGTCCTAAACAACATATTTCAACAGCAGAAATCAGCTTGATGAAATTCATTAGTTATTTCCAATCCTAATCAAAAACGCTTCAACTCGGTGAGATAAGCACTTTTTGCACGAATGGCTATATCTTTTGATCTTGTTGCTGGATTACACTGAATTTTACATTTTTTTTTGCAGAATCATGTCCTATACAACATATTTAAACAGCAGAAACCAACTTGATGAAATTCATTAGTTATTTCCACTCCAACTCAAAAACGATTTAACTCGGTAAGATATAGCACTTTTTGACCTTAAGGCTATATCTTTTGAACTTGTGGCTGGATTACACTGAATTTGACATATATTGTGCAAAATCATGTCCTAAACAACATATCTCAACAGCAGAAGCCAGCTTGATGAAATTCATTAGTTATTTCCACTCCTAATCAAAAACGCTTCAACTCGGTGAGATAAAGACTTTTTGAACGAATGGCTATATCTTTTTAACCTGTAATGGGATTACACTGAATTTGACATATATTGTGCAGAATCATGTCCTAAACAACATATATCAACAGAAAAAAAAAAAAATGGTGAAATTCTTTAGTTATTTCCAATCCAACTCAAACACGATTAAATTCGATAAGATAAGCAGTATTTGACCTTATGACTATATCTTTTGAACTTGTAGCTGGATTACACTGAATATGACATATATTGTGTAGAATCATGTCCGAAACGACATATATCAACAGCAAAAACCAGCATATTGAAATTCATTAACTATTTCCGCTCCATCTCAAAAACGCTTCAACTCAGTGAGTTATGCAGTTTTAGAACAAATGGCTATATCTTTTGAACTTACGGCTGGATTACACTGAATTTGACATATATTGTGCAGAATCATACACTTAAGAACAGATTTCAACGGCAGAAACCAGCTTGATGAAATTCATTAATTATTTCAATTCCTAATCAAAAACGCTTCAACCCGATAAGAAAAACACTTTTTGAACGAATGGCTATATCTTTTGAACCTGTGATTGGATTACACTGAAGTTGACATATATTGTGCAGAATCATGTGCTAAAAACAAAATATTTCAAACGCAGAAACCAGCTTGATGAAATTCATTAGTTATTTCCACGCCGAATCAATTACGCTTCAACTCGTTGAGATAAGCACTTTTTGAACGAAAGGCTATATCCTTTGAACTTGTGGCTAGATTACACTGAATTTGACATATATAGTGCAGAATCATGTCCTAAACAAAATATATCAACAGCAAAAACCAGCATATTGAAATTCATTAGTTATTTTCGCTCCAACTCAAAAACGATTCAACTCAGTGAGTTATGCTGATTTTGAACAAATGGCTATATCTTTTGAACTTGTGGTTGGATTACACTGAATTTGACATATATTTTGCAGAATCATGTCCTAAACAACATATTTCAACAGCAGAAACCAGCTTGATGAAATTCATTCGTTATTTCCACTCCTAATCAGAAACGTCTCAACTCGGTGAGATAATCACTTTTTAACGAATGGCTATATCTTTTAAACCTGTGATGGGATTACACTGAAGTTGACATATATTGTGCAAAATCATGTCCTAAACAACATATATAAACAGCAGATACCAGCTTGATGAAATTCATCGGTTATTTACACTCCGAATCAAATACGCTTCAACTCGGTGAGATAAGCACTTTTTGAACGAATGGCTATGTCTTTTGGACTTTGGAGGGGTTTTCATTGAATTTGACATATATTGTGCAGAATCATGTCCTAAACAACATATTTCAACAGCAGAAACCAGCTTGATGAAATTCATTAGTTTTTTCCACTCCTAATCGGAAACGTCTCAACTCGGTGAGATAAGCATTTTTTCACGAATGGCTATATCTTTTGAACCTGTGATGGGATTACACTGAAGTTGACATATATTGTGCAAAATCATGTCCTAAACAACATAAATCAAAAGCAGAAACCAGCTTGATGAAATCCATTAGTTATTTCCACTCCTAATCAAAGACGCTTCAACTCGGTGAGATAAGCATTTTTGAACGAATGGCTATATCTTTTGAACATGTAATGGGATAACACTGAATATGACATATATTGTGCAGAATCATATCCTAAACAACATATTTCAACAGCAGAAACCAGCTTGATGAAATTCATTAGTTATTTCCATTCCGAATCAAAAACGCTTCAACTCTGTGAGATAATCACTTTATGAACGAATGGCTATATCTTTTGAACTTGTAGCTGGATTGCACTGAATTTGACATATTTTTTGCAGAATCATGTCCTGAACAACATATTTCAACAGCAGAAACCAGCTTGATGAAATTCATTAGTTTTTTCCACTCCGAATCAAAAACGCTTCAACTCGGTGAGATAAGTACTTTTTGAACGAATGGTTATATCTTTTGAACCTATGAAGGGATTACACTGAATTTGACTTATATTGTGCAGAATCACGTCTTAACCAACATATTTCAACAGCAACAACCAGCTTGATAAAATTCAAATGTTATTTCCACTCCTAATCAAAAACGCTTCAACCCGGTGAGATAAGTCCTTTTGAACGAATGGCTATATCTTTTGAACTTGTGAAGGGATTACACATAATTTGACATATATGGTGCAGAATCATGTCCTAAACAACAAATATCAACAGTAGAAACCAACTTGATGAAATCCATGAGTTATTTCCACTCCTAATCTAAAACGCTTCAACTCGGTGAGAAAAGCACTTTTTGAATGAATGGCTATATATTTTGATCCTGTAAATGGGTTACACTGAATTTTACATATATATTGCAGAATCTTGTGCTAAAGAACATATTTCAACAGTAGAAACAAGCTTGATGAAATTCATTAGTTATTTCCACTCCGAATCAAATACGCTTCAACTCCGTGAGATAAGAACTTTTTGCACGAATGGCTATATCTTTTGGACTTTGGAGGGGTTTTCACTGAATTTGACATATATTGTGCAGAATCATGTTCTAAACAACATATTTCAACAGCAGAAACCAGATTGATGGAATTCATTAGTTATTTCCACTCCTAATCAGAAATGCTTCAACTCGGTGAGATAAGCACTTTTTGAACGAATGGCTATATCTTTTGAACTTGTAGCTGGATTACACTGAATTTGACATATATTGTGCAGAATCATTTCCTAAAAAAATATTTCAAAAGCAGAAACCAGCATGATAAAATTCATTAGTTTTCCACTCCTAATCAAAAACGCTTCAACTAAGTGATATAAGCCCTTTTTGAACGAAAGGCTATATCTTTTAAACTTGGGCTAGATTACACTGAATTTGAAATATATTGTGCAGAATCATGTCCTACACAACATATATCAACAGCAACAACCAGCATATTGATATTCATTAGTTATTTCCGCTCCAACTCAAAAACGCTTCAACTCGGTGAGTTATGCAGTTTTTGAACAAATGGCTATATCTTTTGAACTTGTGACTGGATTGCACTGAATTTGACATATATTGTGCAGAATCAAGTTCTAAACAACATATTTCAACAGCAGAAACCAGCTTGATGAAATTCATTAGTTATTTCCACTCCTAATCAGAAACGTCTCAACTCGGTGAGATAAGCACTTTTTAACGAAAGGCTATATCTTTGGAACCTGTGATGGGATTACACTTAAGTTGACATATATTGTGCAAAATCATGTCCTAAACAACATAAATCAACAGCAGAAACCAGCTTGATGAAATCCATTAGTTATTTCCACTCCTAATTAAAAATGCTTCAACTCGGTTAGATAAGTCCTTTTTGAACGAATGGCTATATCTTTTGAACATGTTATGGGATCACACTGAATATGACATATATGTGCAGAATCATATCCTAAACAACATATTTCAACAGCAGAAACCAGGTTGATGAAATTCAAAAGTTATTTCCACTTCTCATCAAAAACGCTTCAACTCCGTGAGATAAGCACTTTTTGAACGAAAGGCTATATCTTTTGATCTTGACGCTGGATTACACTGAATTTGACCTATTTTGTGTAGAATCAAGTCCTGAACAATATATTTCAACAGCAGAAACCAGCTTGATGAAATTCATTAGTTTTTTCCACTCCTAATAAAAAAAGGTTCAACTCGTTGAGATAAGCACTTTTTAACGAAAGGCTATATCTTTTGAACCTGTGATGGGATTACACTTAAGTTGACATATATTGTGCAAAATCATGTCCTAAACAACATAAATCAACAGCAGAAACCAGCTTGATGAAATCCATTAGTTATTTCCACTCCGAATCAAAAATGCTTCAACTCTGTGAGATAATAACTTTTTGAACGAATGGTTATATCTTTTGAACCTATGAAGGGATTACACGGAATTTGACAAATATTGTGCAGAATCATGTCCTAAACAACATATTTCAACAGCAGAAACCAGCTTGATGAAATTCAAATGTTATTTCCACTACTAATCAAAAACGCTTCAACTCGGTGAGATAAGTACTTTTTGAACGAATGGCTATATCTTTTGAACTTGTGAAGGGATTACACTGAATTTGACATATATTGTGCAGAATCATGTCCTAAACAACAAATCTCAACAGTAGAAAACAACTTGATGAAATCCATTAGTTATTTCCACTCCTAATCTAAAATACTTCAACTCGGTGAGAAAAAAGCACTTTTTGAATGAATGGCCATATATTTTGATCCTGTAGCTGGGTTACACTGAATTTGACATATATATTCCAGAATCATGTGCTAAAGAACATATTTCAACAGTAGAAACAGGTTTGGTGAAATTAATTAGTTATTTCCATTCCGAATCAAAAACACTTCAACTCGGTGAGATAAGTACTTTTTGAACGAATGGCTATATCTTTTAAACTTGTAGCTGGATTACACTGAATTTGACATATATAGTGCAGAATCATGTCCTGAAAAAATATTTCAACAGCAGAAACCATCATGATAAAATTCATTAGTTTTCCACTCCTAATCAAAAACGCTTCAACTCCGTGAGAAAAGAACTTTTTGAACGAATGGCTATGTCTTTTGGACTTTGGAGGGGTTTTCACTGAATTTGACATATATTGTGCAGAATCATGTCCTAAACAACATATTTCAACAGCAGAAACCAGCTTGATGGAATTCATTAGTTATTTCCTCTCCTAATCAGAAATGCTTCAACTCGGTGAGATAAGCACTTTTTGCACGAATGGCTATATCTTTTGTTCTTGTCGCTGGATTATACTGAATTTGACATATATTGTGCAGAATCATGTGCTAAAGAACATATTTCAACAGTAGAAACCAGCTTGATGAAATTCATTAGTTATTTCCACTCCGAATCAAATGCGCTTCAACTCGGTGAGATAAGCACTTTTTGAACAAATGGCTATATCTTTTAAACTTGTAGCTGGATTACACTGACTTTGATATATATTGTGCAGGATCATGTCCTAAAAAAATATTTCAACAGCAGAAACCAGTATGATAAAATTCATGAGTTTTCCAGTCCGAATCAAAAACGCTGCAACTCAGTGATATAAGCCATTTTTGAACGAAAGGCTATATCTTTTGAACTTGTAGCTGGATTGCACTGAATTGTACATATATTGTGCAGAATCATGTTCCAAACAACATATATCAACAGCAACAACCAGCATATTGATATTAATTAGTTATTTCCGCTCCAACTCAAAAACGCTTCAATTCGGTGATTTATGCAGTTTTTGAACAAATGGCTATATCTTTTGAATTTGTAGCTGGATTGCACTGAATTTGACATATATTTTGCAGAATCAGGTCCTGAACAACATATTTCAACAGCAGAAACCAGCTTGATGAAATTCATTAGTTATTTCCACTCCGAATCAAAAACGCTTCAACTCGGTGATATAAGTCCTTTTTGAACGAATGGTTATATCATTTGAACCTAAGAAGGGATTACACTGAATTTGACATATATTGTGCAGAATCATGTCCTAAACAACATATTTCAACAGCAGAAACCAGCTTGATGAAATTCAAATGTTATTTCCACTCCTAATCAAAAATGCTTCAACTCGGTGAGATAAGTACTTTTTGAACGAATGGCTATATCTTTTGAACTTGTGAAGGGATTACACTGAATTTGACATATATTGTGCAGAATCATGTCCTAAACAACATATGTCAACAGCAGAAACCAGCTTAATGAAATTCAAATGTTATTTCCACTCCTAATCAAAAATGCTTCAACTCGGTGAGATAAGTAGTTTTTGAACGAATGGCTATATCTTTTGAACTTGTGAAGGGATTACACTGAATTTGACATATATTGTGCAGAATCATGTCCTAAACAACAAATCTCAACAGTAGAAAAACTTGATGAAATCCATTAGTTATTTCCACTCCTAATCTAAAACGCTTCAACTCGGTGAGAAAAGCACTTTTTGAATGAATGGCTATATATTTTGATCCTGTAGCTGGGTTACACTGAATTTGACATATATTGTGCAGAATCATGTGCTAAAGAACATATTTCAACAGTAGAAACCAGCTTGATGAAATTCATTAGTTATTTCCACTCCGAATCAAATGCGCTTCAACTCGGTGAGATAAGCACTTTTTGAACGAATGGCTATATCTTTTAAACTTGTAGCTGGATTACACTGACTTTGATATATATTGTGCAGGATCATGTCCTAAAAAAATATTTCAACAGCAGAAACCAGTATGATAAAATTCATGAGTTTTCCACTCCGAATCAAAAACGCTGCAACTCAGTGATATAAGCCATTTTTGAACGAAAGGCTATATCTTTTGAACTTGTAGCTGGATTGCACTGAATTGTACATATATTGTGCAGAATCATGTTCCAAACAACATATTTCAACAGCAGAAACCAGCTTGATGAAATCCATGAGTTATTTCCACTCCTAATCAAAAACGCTTCAACTCCCTGAGATAAGCACTTTTTGAACAAAAGGCTATAACTTTTGATCTTGACGCTGGATTAGACTGAATATGAAATATTTTGTGTAGAATCATGTCCTAAAGAACAAGTTTCAACGGCAAAAACCAGCTTGATGCAATCCATTAGTTATTCCCACTCCAAATCAAAAACGCTTCAACTCGGTGAGAAAAGTCCTTTTTGAACGAATGGCTATATATTTTGATCCTGTATCTGGGTTTCACTTAATTTGACATATATATTTCAGAATCATGTCCTAAAGAACGTATTTCAACAGTAGAAACAAGCATGATGAAATTCATTAGTTATTTCCACTCCAACTCAAAAACGATTTAACTCGGTAAGATAATCAGTTTTTGACCTTGTGGCAATATCTTTTGAACTTGTTGCTGGATTACACTGAATTTGACATATATTGTGCAGAATCATGTCCTAAAAAACATATATAGACAGAAAAAAACAACTTGGTTAAATTCATTAGTTATTTCCACTCTTAATCAAAAACGCTTCAACTCGGTGAGATAAATACTTTTTGAACAAATGGCTATATCTTTTGAACTTGTAGCTGGATTCGCTGAATTTGACATATATTGTACAGAATCATGTCCTAAACAACATATTTCAACAGCAGAAACCAGCTTGATGAAATTCATTAGTTATTTCCACTCCCAATCAGAAACGCTTCAACATGGTCAGATAAGCACTTTTTGAACGAATGGCTATATCTTTTGGTCTTTTGATGGGATTTTTCTGAATACGTCATATGTTGTGCAGAATCATATCCTGAAAAACATATTTCAACAGCAGAAACCAGCTTGATGAAATTCATTAGTTATTTCCACTCCTAATCAAAAACGCTTCAACTCGGTGAGATAAGTCCTTTTTGAACGAATGGCTATATCCTTTGAACCTGTAATGGGATCACACTGGCTTTGACATATATTGTGCAGAATCATATCCTAAACAACATATTTCAACAGCAGAAACCAGCTTGATGAAATTCATTAGTTATTTCCACTCCTAATCAAAATTGCTTCAACTCGGTGAGATAAGCACTTTTTGCACGAATGGCTATATCTTTTGATCTTGTCGCTGGATTACACTGAATTTGACATATATTGTGCAGAATCATGTCCTATACAACATATATCAACAACAAAAACCAGCATATTTAAATTCATTAGTTATTTGCACTCCATCTCAAAAACGCTTCAACTCGGTGAGATATTAGTTTTAGAACGAATGGCTATATCTTTTGTTCTTGTCGCTGGATTACACTGAATTTGACATATATTGTACAGAATCATGTCCTTTAAAACACCTATCAACAGCAGGCTTGTTGAAATTCAATAGTAATTTCCTTTCTTCATCAAAAACGCTTCAACTTGGTAAAATAAGTACTTTTTGAACGAATGGCTATATATTTTGAACCTGTGATGGGATTACAATGAATTTGACATATATTTTGCAGAATCATGTCCTAAACAACAAATCTCAACAGTAGAAAAACTTGATGAAATCCATTAGTTATTTCCACTCCTAATCTAAAACGCTTCAACTCGGTGAGAAAAGCACTTTTTGAATGAATGGCTATATATTTTGATCCTGTAGCTGGGTTACACTGAATTTGACATATATTGTGCAGAATCATGTGCTAAAGAACATATTTCAACAGTAGAAACCAGCTTGATGAAATTCATTAGTTATTTCCTCTCCGAATCAAATGCGCTTCAACTCGGTGAGATATGCACTTTTTGAACGAATGGCTATATCTTTTAAAGTTGTAGCTGGATTACACTGACTTTGATATATATTGTGCAGGATCATGTCCTAAAAAAATATTTCAACAGCAGAAACCAGTATGATAAAATTCATGAGTTTTCCACTCCGAATCAAAAACGCTGCAACTCAGTGATATAAGCCATTTTTGAACGAAAGGCTATATCTTTTGAACTTGTAGCTGGATTGCACTGAATTGTACATATATTGTGCTGAGTCATTTCCTAAACAACATATTTCAACAGCAGAAACCAGCTTGATGAAATTAATTAGTTATTGAATCTCCTATTCAAAATCGCTTCAACTTGGTGAGATAAGCACTTTTTGAATGAATGGCTATATCTTTTGAACTTGTAGCTGGATTACACTGAATTTGACATATATTGTGCAGAATCATGTTCCAAACAACACATATCAACAGCAGAAACCAGCTTGATGAAATCCATGAGTTATTTCCACTCCTAATCAGAAACGCTTCAACTCGATGAGTAAAGTCCTTTTTGAACGAATGGCCTTATCTTTTGAACCTGTAATGGGATCACACTGAATTTGTCATATATTGTGCAGAATCATATCCTAAACAACATATTTCAACAGTAGAAAAACTTGATGAAATCCATTAGTTATTTCCACTCCTAATCTAAAACGCTTCAACTCGGTGAGAAAAGCACTTTTTGAAAGAATGGCTATATATTTTGATCCTGTAGCTGGGTTACACTGAATTTGACATATATTGTGCAGAATCATGTGCTAAAGAACATATTTCAACAGTAGAAACCAGCTTGATGAAATTCATTAGTTATTTCCACTCCGAATCAAATGCGCTTCAACTCGGTGAGATAAGCACTTTTTGAACGAATGGCTATATCTTTTAAACTTGTAGCTGGATTACACTGACTTTGATATATATTGTGCAGGATCATGTCCTAAAAAAATATTTCAACAGCAGAAACCAGTATGATAAAATTCATGAGTTTTCCACTCCGAATCAAAAACGCTGAAACTCAGTGATATAAGCCATTTTTGAACGAAAGGCTATATCTTTTGAACTTGTAGCTGGATTGCACTGAATTGTACATATATTGTGCAGAATCATGTTCCAAACAACATATATCAACAGCAACAACCAGCATATTGATATTAATTAGTTATTTCCGCTCCAACTCAAAAACGCTTCAATTCGGTGATTTATGCAGTTTTTGAACAAATGGCTATATCTTTTGAATTTGTAGCTGGATTGCACTGAATTTGACATATATTTTGCAGAATCAGGTCCTGAACAACATATTTCAACAGCAGAAACCAGCTTGATGAAATTCATTAGTTATTTCCACTCCGAATCAAAAACGCTTCAACTCGGTGATATAAGTCCTTTTTGAACGAATGGTTATATCATTTGAACCTAAGAAGGGATTACACTGAATTTGACATATATTGTGCAGAATCATGTCCTAAACAACATATTTCAACAGCAGAAACCAGCTTGATGAAATTCAAATGTTATTTCCACTCCTAATCAAAAATGCTTCAACTCGGTGAGATAAGTACTTTTTGAACGAATGGCTATATCTTTTGAACTTGTGAAGGGATTACACTGAATTTGACATATATTGTGCAGAATCATGTCCTAAACAACATATGTCAACAGCAGAAACCAGCTTAATGAAATTCAAATGTTATTTCCACTCCTACTCAAAAATGCTTCAACTCGGTGAGATAAGTAGTTTTTGAACGAATGGCTATATCTTTTGAACTTGTGAAGGGATTACACTGAATTTGACATATATTGTGCAGAATCATGTCCTAAACAACAAATCTCAACAGTAGAAAAACTTGATGAAATCCATTAGTTATTTCCACTCCTAATCTAAAACGCTTCAACTCGGTGAGAAAAGCACTTTTTGAATGAATGGCTATATATTTTGATCATGTAGCTGGGTTACACTGAATTTGACATATATTGTGCAGAATCATGTGCTAAAGAACATATTTCAACAGTAGAAACCAGCTTGATGAAATTCATTAGTTATTTCCACTCCGAATCAAATGCGCTTCAACTCGGTGAGATAAGCACTTTTTGAACGAATGGCTATATCTTTTAAACTTGTAGCTGGATTACACTGACTTTGATATATATTGTGCAGGATCATGTCCTAAAAAAATATTTCAACAGCAGAAACCAGTATGATAAAATTCATGAGTTTTCCACTCCGAATCAAAAACGCTGCAACTCAGTGATATAAGCCATTTTTGAACGAAAGGCTATATCTTTTGAACTTGTAGCTGGATTGCACTGAATTGTACATATATTGTGCAGAATCATGTTCCAAACAACATATTTCAACAGCAGAAACCAGCTTGATGAAATCCATGAGTTATTTCCACTCCTAATCAAAAACGCTTCAACTCCCTGAGATAAGCACTTTTTGAACAAAAGGCTATAACTTTTGATCTTGACGCTGGATTAGACTGAATATGAAATATTTTGTGTAGAATCATGTCCTAAAGAACAAGTTTCAACGGCAAAAACCAGCTTGATGGAATCCATTAGTTATTCCCACTCCAAATCAAAAACGCTTCAACTCGGTGAGAAAAGTCCTTTTTGAACGAATGGCTATATATTTTGATCCTGTATCTGGGTTTCACTTAATTTGACATATATATTTCAGAATCATGTCCTAAAGAACGTATTTCAACAGTAGAAACAAGCATGATGAAATTCATTAGTTATTTCCACTCCAACTCAAAAACGATTTAACTCGGTAAGATAATCAGTTTTTGACCTTGTGGCAATATCTTTTGAACTTGTTGCTGGATTACACTGAATTTGACATATATTGTGCAGAATCATGTCCTAAAAAACATATATAGACAGAAAAAAACAACTTGGTTAAATTCATTAGTTATTTCCACTCTTAATCAAAAACGCTTCAACTCGGTGAGATAAATACTTTTTGAACAAATGGCTATATCTTTTGAACTTGTAGCTGGATTCGCTGAATTTGACATATATTGTACAGAATCATGTCCTAAACAACATATTTCAACAGCAGAAACCAGCTTGATGAAATTCATTAGTTATTTCCACTCCCAATCAGAAACGCTTCAACATGGTCAGATAAGCACTTTTTGAACGAATGGCTATATCTTTTGGTCTTTTGATGGGATTTTTCTGAATACGTCATATGTTGTGCAGAATCATATCCTGAAAAACATATTTCAACAGCAGAAACCAGCTTGATGAAATTCATTAGTTATTTCCACTCCTAATCAAAAACGCTTCAACTCGGTGAGATAAGTCCTTTTTGAACGAATGGCTATATCCTTTGAACCTGTAATGGGATCACACTGGCTTTGACATATATTGTGCAGAATCATATCCTAAACAACATATTTCAACAGCAGAAACCAGCTTGATGAAATTCATTAGTTATTTCCACACCTAATCAAAATTGCTTCAACTCGGTGAGATAAGCACTTTTTGCACGAATGGCTATATCTTTTGATCTTGTCGCTGGATTACACTGAATTTGACATATATTGTGCAGAATCATGTCCTATACAACATATATCAACAACAAAAACCAGCATATTTAAATTCATTAGTTATGTGCACTCCATCTCAAAAACGCTTCAACTCGGTGAGATATTAGTTTTAGAACGAATGGCTATATCTTTTGTTCTTGTCGCTGGATTACACTGAATTTGACATATATTGTACAGAATCATGTCCTTTAAAACACCTATCAACAGCAGGCTTGTTGAAATTCAATAGTAATTTCCTTTCTTCATCAAAAACGCTTCAACTTGGTAAAATAAGTACTTTTTGAACGAATGGCTATATATTTTGAACCTGTGATGGGATTACAATGAATTTGACATATATTTTGCAGAATCATGTCCTAAACAACAAATCTCAACAGTAGAAAAACTTGATGAAATCCATTAGTTATTTCCACTCCTAATCTAAAACGCTTCAACTCGGTGAGAAAAGCACTTTTTGAATGAATGGCTATATATTTTGATCCTGTAGCTGGGTTACACTGAATTTGACATATATTGTGCAGAATCATGTGCTAAAGAACATATTTCAACAGTAGAAACCAGCTTGATGAAATTCATTAGTTATTTCCTCTCCGAATCAAATGCGCTTCAACTCGGTGAGATATGCACTTTTTGAACGAATGGCTATATCTTTTAAAGTTGTAGCTGGATTACACTGACTTTGATATATATTGTGCAGGATCATGTCCTAAAAAAATATTTCAACAGCAGAAACCAGTATGATAAAATTCATGAGTTTTCCACTCCGAATCAAAAACGCTGCAACTCAGTGATATAAGCCATTTTTGAACGAAAGGCTATATCTTTTGAACTTGTAGCTGGATTGCACTGAATTGTACATATATTGTGCTGAGTCATTTCCTAAACAACATATTTCAACAGCAGAAACCAGCTTGATGAAATTAATTAGTTATTGAATCTCCTATTCAAAATCGCTTCAACTTGGTGAGATAAGCACTTTTTGAATGAATGGCTATATCTTTTGAACTTGTAGCTGGATTACACTGAATTTGACATATATTGTGCAGAATCATGTTCCAAACAACATATATCAACAGCAGAAACCAGCTTGATGAAATCCATGAGTTATTTCCACTCCTAATCAGAAACGCTTCAACTCGATGAGTAAAGTCCTTTTTGAACGAATGGCCTTATCTTTTGAACCTGTAATGGGATAACACTGAATTTGTCATATATTGTGCAGAACCATATCCTAAACAACATATTTCAACAGTAGAAAAACTTGATCAAATCCATTAGTTATTTCCACTCCTAATCTAAAACGCTTCAACTCGGTGAGAAAAGCACTTTTTGAATGAATGGCTATATATTTTGATCCTGTAGCTGGGTTACACTGAATTTGACATATATTGTGCAGAATCATGTGCTAAAGAACATATTTCAACAGTAGAAACCAGCTTGATGAAATTCATTAGTTATTTCCACTCCGAATCAAATGCGCTTCAACTCGGTGAGATAAGCACTTTTTGAACGAATGGCTATATCTTTTAAACTTGTAGCTGGATTACACTGACTTTGATATATATTGTGCAGGATCATGTCCTAAAAAAATATTTCAACAGCAGAAACCAGTATGATAAAATTCATGAGTTTTCCACTCCGAATCAAAAACGCTGAAACTCAGTGATATAAGCCATTTTTAAACGAAAGGCTATATCTTTTGAACTTGTAGCTGGATTGCACTGAATTGTACATATATTGTGCAGAATCATGTTCCAAACAACATATATCAACAGCAACAACCAGCATATTGATATTAATTAGTTATTTCCGCTCCAACTCAAAAACGCTTCAATTCGGTGATTTATGCAGTTTTTGAACAAATGGCTATATCTTTTGAATTTGTAGCTGGATTGCACTGAATTTGACATATATGTTGCAGAATCAGGTCCTGAACAACATATTTCAACAGCAGAAACCAGCTTGATGAAATTCAAAAGTTTTTTCCACTCCGAATCAAAAACGCTTCAACTCGGTGATATAAGTCCTTTTTGAACGAATGGTTATATCATTTGAACCTAAGAAGGGATTACACTGAATTTGACATATATTGTGCAGAATCATGTCCTAAACAACATATTTCAACAGCAGAAACCAGCTTGATGAAATTCAAATGTTATTTCCACTCCTAATCAAAAATGCTTCAACTCGGTGAGATAAGTACTTTTTGAACGAATGGCTATATCTTTTGAACTTGTGAAGGGATTACACTGAATTTGACATATATTGTGCAGAATCATGTCCTAAACAACATATGTCAACAGCAGAAACCAGCTTAATGAAATTCAAATGTTATTTCCACTCCTAATCAAAAATGCTTCAACTCGGTGAGATAAGTAGTTTTTGAACGAATGGCTATATCTTTTGAACTTGTGAAGGGATTACACTGAATTTGACATATATTGTGCAGAATCATGTCCTAAACAACAAATCTCAACAGTAGAAAAACTTGATGAAATCCATTAGTTATTTCCACTCCTAATCTAAAACGCTTCAACTCGGTGAGAAAAGCACTTTTTGAATGAATGGCTATATATTTTGATCATGTAGCTGGGTTACACTGAATTTGACATATATTGTGCAGAATCATGTGCTAAAGAACATATTTCAACAGTAGAAACCAGCTTGATGAAATCCATTAGTTATTTCCACTCCGAATCAAATGCGCTTCAACTCCCTGAGATAAGCACTTTTTGAACAAAAGGCTATAACTTTTGATCTTGACGCTGGATTAGACTGAATATGAAATATTTTGTGTAGAATCATGACCTAAAGAACAAGTTTCAACGGCAAAAACCAGCTTGATGGAATCCATTAGTTATTCCCACTCCAAATCAAAAACGCTTCAACTCGGTGAGAAAAGTCCTTTTTGAACGAATGGCTATATATTTTGATCCTGTATCTGGGTTTCACTTAATTTGACATATATATTTCAGAATCATGTCCTAAAGAACGTATTTCAACAGTAGAAACAAGCATGATGAAATTCATTAGTTATTTCCACTCCAACTCAAAAACGATTTAACTCGGTAAGATAATCAGTTTTTGACCTTGTGGCAATATCTTTTGAACTTGTTGCTGGATTACACTGAATTTGACATATATTGTGCAGAATCATGTCCTAAAAAACTTATATAGACAGAAAAAAACAACTTGGTTAAATTCATTAGTTATTTCCACTCTTAATCAAAAACGCTTCAACTCGGTGAGATAAATACTTTTTGAACAAATGGCTATATCTTTTGAACTTGTGGCTGGATTCGCTGAATTTGACATATATTGTACAGAATCATGTCCTAAACAACATATTTCAACAGCAGAAACCAGCTTGATGAAATTCATTAGTTATTTCCACTCCCAATCAGAAACGCTTCAACATGGTCAGATAAGCACTTTTTGAACGAATGGCTATATCTTTTGGTCTTTTGATGGGATTTTTCTGAATACGTCATATTTTGTGCAGAATCATATCCTGAAAAACATATTTCAACAGCAGAAACCAGCTTGATGAAATTCATTAGTTATTTCCACTCCTAATCAAAAACGCTTCAACTCGGTGAGATAAGTCCTTTTTGAACGAATGGCTATATCCTTTGAACCTGTAATGGGATCACACTGGCTTTGACATATATTGTGCAGAATCATATCCTAAACAACATATTTCAACAGCAGAAACCAGCTTGATGAAATTCATTAGTTATTTCCACACCTAATCAAAATTGCTTCAACTCGGTGAGATAAGCACTTTTTGCACGAATGGCTATATCTTTTGATCTTGTCGCTGGATTACACTGAATTTGACATATATTGTGCAGAATCATGTCCTATACAACATATATCAACAACAAAAACCAGCATATTTAAATTCATTAGTTATTTGCACTCCATCTCAAAAACGCTTCAACTCGGTGAGATATTAGTTTTAGAACGAATGGCTATATCTTTTGTTCTTGTCGCTGGATTACACTGAATTTGACATATATTGTACAGAATCATGTCCTTTAAAACACCTATCAACAGCAGGCTTGTTGAAATTCAATAGTAATTTCCTTTCTTCATCAAAAACGCTTCAACTTGGTAAAATAAGTACTTTTTGAACGAATGGCTATATATTTTGAACCTGTGATGGGATTACAATGAATTTGACATATATTTTGCAGAATCATGTCCTAAACAACAAATCTCAACAGTAGAAAAACTTGATGAAATCCATTAGTTATTTCCACTCCTAATCTAAAACGCTTTAACTCGGTGAGAAAAGCACTTTTTGAATGAATGGCTATATATTTTGATCCTGTAGCTGGGTTACACTGAATTTGACATATATTGTGCAGAATCATGTGCTAAAGAACATATTTCAACAGTAGAAACCAGCTTGATGAAATTCATTAGTTATTTCCTCTCCGAATCAAATGCGCTTCAACTCGGTGAGATATGCACTTTTTGAACGAATGGCTATATCTTTTAAAGTTGTAGCTGGATTACACTGACTTTGATATATATTGTGCAGGATCATGTCCTAAAAAAATATTTCAACAGCAGAAACCAGTATGATAAAATTCATGAGTTTTCCACTCCGAATCAAAAACGCTGCAACTCAGTGATATAAGCCATTTTTGAACGAAAGGCTATATCTTTTGAACTTGTAGCTGGATTGCACTGAATTGTACATATATTGTGCTGAGTCATTTCCTAAACAACATATTTCAACAGCAGAAACCAGCTTGATGAAATTAATTAGTTATTGAATCTCCTATTCAAAATCGCTTCAACTTGGTGAGATAAGCACTTTTTGAATGAATGGCTATATCTTTTGAACTTGTAGCTGGATTACACTGAATTTGACATATATTGTGCAGAATCATGTTCCAAACAACATATATCAACAGCAGAAACCAGCTTGATGAAATCCATGAGTTATTTCCACTCCGAATCAGAAACGCTTCAACTCGATGAGTAAAGTCCTTTTTGAACGAATGGCCTTATCTTTTGAACCTGTAATGGGATCACACTGAATTTGTCATATATTGTGCAGAATCATATCCTAAACAACATATTTCAACAGCAGGCACCAGCTTGATGAAATCCATAAGTTATTTCCACTCCTAATCAAAAACGCTTCAACTCCCTGAGATAAGCACTTTTTGAACAAAAGGCTATAACTTTTGATCTTGACGCTGGATTAGACTGAATATGAAATATTTTGTGTAGAATCATGTCCTAAAGAACAAGTTTCAACGGCAAAAACCAGCTTGATGGAATCCATTAGTTATTCCCACTCCGAATCAAAAACGCTTCAACTCGGTGAGAAAAGTCCTTTTTGAACGAATGGCTATATATTTTGATCCTGTATCTGGGTTTCACTTAATTTGACATATATATTTCAGAATCATGTCCTAAAGAACGTATTTCAACAGTAGAAACAAGCATGATGAAATTCATTAGTTATTTCCACTCAAACTCAAAAACGATTTAACTCGGTAAGATAATCAGTTTTTGACCTTGTGGCAATATCTTTGAACTTGTTGCTGGATTACACTGAATTTGACATATATTGTGCAGAATCATGTCCTAAAAAAAATATATAGACAGAAAAAAACAACTTGGTTAAATTCATTAGTTATTTCCACTCTTAATCAAAAACGCTTCAACTCGGTGAGATAAATACTTTTTGAACGAATGGCTATATCTTTTGAACTTGTAGCTGGATTCGCTGAATTTGACATATATTGTACAGAATCATGTCCTAAACAACATATTTCAACAGCAGAAACCAGCTTGATGAAATTCATTAGTTATTTCCACTCCCAATCAGAAACGCTTCAACATGGTCAGATAAGCACTTTTTGAACGAATGGCTATATCTTTTGGTCTTTTGATGGGATTTTTCTGAATACGTCATATGTTGTGCAGAATCATATCCTGAAAAACATATTTCAACAGCAGAAACCAGCTTGATGAAATTCATTAGTTATTTCCACTCCTAATCAAAAACGCTTCAACTCGGTGAGATAAGTCCTTTTTGAACGAATGGCTATATCCTTTGAACCTGTAATGGGATCACACTGGCTTTGACATATATTGTGCAGAATCATATCCTAAACAACATATTTCAACAGCAGAAACCAGCTTGATGAAATTCATTAGTTATTTCCACACCTAATCAAAATTGCTTCAACTCGGTGAGATAAGCACTTTTTGCACGAATGGCTATATCTTTTGATCTTGTCGCTGGATTACACTGAATTTGACATATATTGTGCAGAATCATGTCCTAAACAACATATATCAACAACAAAAACCAGCATATTGAAATTCATTAGTTATTTGCACTCCATCTCAAAAACGCTTCAACTCGGTGAGATATTAGTTTTAGAACGAATGGCTATATCTTTTGTTCTTGTCCCTGGATGACACTGAATTTGACATATATTGTACAGAATCATGTCCTTTAAAACACCTATCAACAGCAGGCTTGTTGAAATTCAATAGTTATTTCCTTTCTTCATCAAAAACGCTTCAACTTGGTAAAATAAGTACTTTTTGAACGAATGGCTATATATTTTGAACCTGTGATGGGATTACAATGAATTTGACATATATTTTGCAGAATCATGTCCTAAACAACATATTTCAGCAGTAGAAACCAACTTGATGAAATTCATGAGTTATTTCCACTCCTAATCAAAAATGTTTCAACTCGGTGAGAAAAGCACTTTTTGAACGAATGGCTATATATTTTGATCCTGTAGCTGGGTTACATTGAATATGATACATATATTGCAGAATCATGTCCTAAACAACATATTTCAACAGTAGAAACCAGCTTGATGAAATTCATTAGTTATTTCCACTCCTAATCAAAAACGCTTCAATTCGGTGAGATAAAGACTTTTTTAACGAATGGCTATATCTTTTTAACCTGTGATGGGATTACACTGATATTGACATATATTGTGCAAAATCATGTCCTAGACAACATATATTAACAGCAGAAACCAGAATGATGAAATTCATTAGTTATATACACTCCAACTCAAAAACGATTTAACTCGATAAGATAAGCAGTTTTTCACCATATGGCTATATCATTTGAACTTGTCTCTGGATTACACTGAATTTGACATATATTGTGCAGAATCATGTCCTAAACAACATGTATCAACAGCAAAAACCAACGTGGTGAAATTCATTAATTATTTCCACTCCTAATCAAAAACGCTTCAATTCGGTGAGATAATAACTTTTTGAACGAATGGCTATATCTTTTGAACCTGTGATGTGATTACACTAAATTTGACATATATTGTGCAAAATCATGTCCTAAACAACATATATCAACAACATAAACCAGCATGATGAAATTCATTAGTTATATACACTCCAACTCAAAAAGATTTAAACTCGGTAAGATAAGCACTTTTTGACCTTATGGCTATATCTTTTGAACTCATAGCTAGATTACACTGAATTTGAAATATATTGTGCAGACTCATGTCCTAAACAACATATTTCAACAGCAGAATCCAGCTTGATGAAATTCATTAGTTATTTCCACTTCTAATCAAAAAACGTCTCAACTCGGTGAGATAAGCCCTTTTTGAACGAATGGCTATATCTTTTGAAATTTTGATGGGATTACACAGAAGTTGACATATTTTGTGCAAAATCATATCCTAAACAACATATTTCAACAGCAGAAACCAGCTTGATGAAATCCATTAGTTATATCAACTCCTAATCAAAAACGCTTCAACTCGGTGAGATAAGCACTTTTTGAATGAATGGCTATATCTTTTGAAATTTTGATGGGATTGCAATGAATAGGACATATATTGTGCAGAATCATGTCCTAAACAACATATTTCAACAGCAGAAAACAGCTTGATGAAATTCATTAGTTTTTTCCACTCCGAATCGAAAACGCTTCAACTCGGTGAGATAAGCACTTTTTGAACAAAAGGATGTATCTTTTGATCTTGAAGCTGGATTACACTGAATTTGACATATTTTGTGTAGAATCATGTCCTAAACAACATATTTCAACAGCAGAAAACAGCTTCATGAAATTCATTAGTTATTTACATTCCTAATCAAAAACGCTTCAACCCGATAAGATAAACACTTTTTGAAGTAATGGCAATATCTTTTGAACATGTGATTGGATGACACTGAATTTGACATATATTGTGCAGAATCATGTCCTAAACAACTTATTTAAACAGTACAAACCAACTTGATGAAATTCATTAGTTATTTCCACTCCTAATCAAAAACGCTTCAACTCGTTGAGATAAGCACTTTTTGCACGAATGGCAATATCTTTTGATCTTGTTGCTGGATTACACTGAATTTTACATTTTTTTTTGCAGAATCATGTCCTATACAACATATTTCAACAGCAGAAACCAGCTTGATGAAATTCATTAGTTATTTCCACTCCAACTCAAAAACGATTTAACTCGGTAAGATATAGCACTTTTTGACCTTAAGGCTATATCTTTTGAACTTGTGGCTGGATTACACTGAATTTGACATATATTGTGCAGAATCATGTCCTAAACAACATATTTAAACAGCAGAAACCAGCTTGATGAAATTCATTAGTTATTTCCACTCCGAATCAAAAACGCTTCAACCCGGAGAGATAGGCACGTTTTGAACAAATTGCAATATCCTTTGAACCTGTGATGGGCTCACACTGATTTTGACATATATTGTGCAGAATCATGTCCTACACAACGTATTTCAATAGCAGAAACCAGCTTGATGAAATTCATTAGTTATTTCCACTCCTACTGAAAAACGCTTCAACTCGGTGAGATAAGCACATTTTGAACGAATGGCTATATCTTTTGAACTTGTTGCTGGATTACACTGAATTTGACATATATTGTACGGAATCATGTCCAATACAACATCTATCAACAGCAGAAACAGGTTTGGTGAAATTAATTAGTTATTTCCTCTCTTCATCAAAAAAACTTCAACTCGCTGAGATAAACACTTTTGAACTAATGGCTATATCTTTTGAACCTGTGATGGGATTACACTGAATTTGAAATCTTTTGTGCTGAATTATGTCCTAAACAACATATTTCAACAGCAGAAACCAGCTTGATGAAATTCTTTAGTTATTTCCACTCCTAATCAATAACGCTTCAACTCCGTGAGATAAGCACTTTTTGAACGAAAGGATATATCTTTTGATCTTGACCATGGATTACACTGAATTTGACATATTTTGTTTAGAATCATGTCCTAAACAACATATTTCAAACGGCAAAAACCAGCTTGATGAAATCCATTAGTTATTTCCACTCCCAATCAAAAACGCTTCAACTCGGTCTCATAAGACCGTTTTGAACGAATTGCTATATCCTTTTAACCTGTGATGGGCTCACACTGAATTTGACATATATTGTGCAGAATCATGTCCTAAACAACATATTTCAACACCAGAAACCAGCTTGATGAAATTCATTAGTTATTTCCACTCCTAATCAAAAACGTCTCAACTCGGTGAGATAAGCCCTTTTTGAACGAATGGCTTTATCTTTTGAACCTGTGATGGGATTACACTGAAGTTGACATATGTTGTGCAAAATCATATCCTAAACAACATATTTCAACAGCAGAAACCAGCTTGATGAAATTCATTAGTTATTTCCACTCCTAATCAAAAACGCTTCAACTCGGTGAGATAAGCACTTTTTGAACGAATGGCTATATCTTTTGAAATTTTGATGGGATTGCAATGAATAGGACATATATTGTGCAGAATCATGTCCTAAACAACATATTTCAACAGCAGAAAACAGCTTGATGAAATTCATTAGTTTTTTCCACTCCGAATCGAAAACGCTTCAACTCGGTGAGATAAGCACTTTTTGAACAAAAGGATGTATCTTTTGATCTTGAAGCTGGATTACACTGAATTTGACATATTTTGTGTAGAATCATGTCCTAAACAACATATTTCAACAGCAGAAAACAGCTTCATGAAATTCATTAGTTATTTACATTCCTAATCAAAAACGCTTCAACCCGATAAGATAAACACTTTTTGAAGTAATGGCTATATCTTTTGAACATGTGATTGGATGACACTGAATTTGACATATATTGTGCAGAATCATGTCCTAAACAACTTATTTAAACAGTACAAACCAACTTGATGAAATTCATTAGTTATTTCCACTCCTAATCAAAAACGCTTCAACTCGTTGAGATAAGCACTTTTTGCAAGAATGGCTATATCTTTTGATCTTGTTGCTGGATTACACTGAATTTTACATTTTTTTTTTTGCAGAATCATGTCCTATACAACATATTTCAACAGCAGAAACCAGCTTGATGAAATTCATTAGTTATTTCCACTCCAACTCAAAAACAATTTAACTCGGTAAGATATAGCACTTTTTGACCTTAAGGCTATATCTTTTGAACTTGTGGCTGGATTACACTGAATTTGACATATATTGTGCAGAATCATGTCCTAAACAACATATTTAAACAGCAGAAACCAGCTTGATGAAATTCATTACTCATTTCCAATCAAAATCAAAAACGATTCAACTCAGTGAGATAAGCACTTTTTGCACGTATGGCTATATCTTTTAAATTTATAGCTGGATTACACTGAATTTGACAAATATTGAGCAGAATGATGTCCTAAACAACATATATCAACAGCAAAAAATTGCAAATTGAAATTCATTCGTATTTTCCACTCCAACTCAAAAACGCTTCAACTCGGTGAGATAAGCAGTTTTTGAACAAATGGCTATATCTTTTGATCTTCTCGCTGGATTACACTGAATTTGACATAATTTGTGCTGAATCATGTCCTGTACAACATATTTCAACAGCAGAAACCAGCTTGATGAAATTCATTAGTCATTTCCACTCAAAATCAAAAACGCTTCAACCCTATAAGATAAAAACTTTTTGAACTAATGGTTATATCTTTTGAACATGTGATGGGATTACGCTGAATTTGACATATATTGTGCAAAATCATGTCCTAAACAACATATTTCAACAGCAGAAATCAGCTTGATGAAATTCATTAGTTATTTCCACTCCTAATCAAAAACGCTTCAACTCGGTGAGATAAGCACTATTTGCACGAATGGCTATATCTTTTGATCTTGTTGCTGGATTACACTGAATTTTACATTTTTTTTTGCAGAATCATGTCCTATACAACACATTTCAACAGCAGAAAACAGCTTCATGAAATTCATTAGTTATTTACATTCCTAATCAAAAACGCTTCAACCCGATAAGATAAACACTTTTTGAAGTAATGGCAATATCTTTTGAACATGTGATTGGATGACACTGAATTTGACATATATTGTGCAGAATCATGTCCTAAACAACTTATTTAAACAGTACAAACCAACTTGATGAAATTCATTAGTTATTTCCACTCCTAATCAAAAACGCTTCAACTCGTTGAGATAAGCACTTTTTGCACGAATGGCAATATCTTTTGATCTTGTTGCTGGATTACACTGAATTTTACATTTTTTTTTGCAGAATCATGTCCTATACAACATATTTCAACAGCAGAAACCAGCTTGATGAAATTCATTAGTTATTTCCACTCCAACTCAAAAACGATTTAACTCGGTAAGATATAGCACTTTTTGACCTTAAGGCTATATCTTTTGAACTTGTGGCTGGATTACACTGAATTTGACATATATTGTGCAGAATCATGTCCTAAACAACATATTTCAACAGCAGAAACCAGCTTGATGAAATTCATTAGTTATTTCCACTCCGAATCAAAAACGCTTCAACCCGGAGAGATAGGCACGTTTTGAACAAATTGCAATATCCTTTGAACCTGTGATGGGCTCACACTGATTTTGACATATATTGTGCAGAATCATGTCCTACACAACGTATTTCAATAGCAGAAACCAGCTTGATGAAATTCATTAGTTATTTCCACTCCTACTGAAAAACGCTTCAACTCGGTGAGATAAGCACATTTTGAACGAATGGCTATATCTTTTGAACTTGTTGCTGGATTACACTGAATTTGACATATATTGTACGGAATCATGTCCAATACAACATCTATCAACAGCAGAAACAGGTTTGGTGAAATTAATTAGTTATTTCCTCTCTTCATCAAAAACACTTCAACTCGCTGAGATAAACACTTTTGAACTAATGGCTATATCTTTTGAACCTGTGATGGGATTACACTGAATTTGACATATTTTGTGCTGAATTATGTCCTAAACAACATATTTCAACAGCAGAAACCAGCTTGATGAAATTCTTTAGTTATTTCCACTCCTAATCAATAACGCTTCAACTCCGTGAGATAAGCACTTTTTGAACGAAAGGATATATCTTTTGATCTTGACCATGGATTACACTGAATTTGACATATTTTGTTTAGAATCATGTCCTAAACAACATATTTCAAACGGCAAAAACCAGCTTGATGAAATCCATTAGTTATTTCCACTCCCAATCAAAAACGCTTCAACTCGGTCTCATAAGACCGTTTTGAACGAATTGCTATATCCTTTTAACCTGTGATGGGCTCACACTGAATTTGACATATATTGTGCAGAATCATGTCCTAAACAACATATTTCAACACCAGAAACCAGCTTGATGAAATTCATTAGTTATTTCCACTCCTAATCAAAAACGTCTCAACTCGGTGAGATAAGCCCTTTTTGAACGAATGGCTTTATCTTTTGAACCTGTGATGGGATTACACTGAAGTTGACATATGTTGTGCAAAATCATATCCTAAACAACATATTTCAACAGCAGAAACCAGCTTGATGAAATTCATTAGTTATTTCCACTCCTAATCAAAAATGCTTCAACTCGGTGAGATAAGCACTTTTTGAACGAATGGCTATATCTTTTGAAATTTTGATGGGATTGCAATGAATAGGACATATATTGTGCAGAATCATGTCCTAAACAACATATTTCAACAGCAGAAAACAGCTTGATGAAATTCATTAGTTTTTTCCACTCCGAATCGAAAACGCTTCAACTCGGTGAGATAAGCACTTTTTGAACAAAAGGATGTATCTTTTGATCTTGAAGCTGGATTACACTGAATTTGACATATTTTGTGTAGAATCATGTCCTAAACAACATATTTCAACAGCAGAAAACAGCTTCATGAAATTCATTAGTTATTTACATTCCTAATCAAAAACGCTTCAACCCGATAAGATAAACACTTTTTGAAGTAATGGCTATATCTTTTGAACATGTGATTGGATGACACTGAATTTGACATATATTGTGCAGAATCATGTCCTAAACAACTTATTTAAACAGTACAAACCAACTTGATGAAATTCATTAGTTATTTCCACTCCTAATCAAAAACGCTTCAACTCGTTGAGATAAGCACTTTTTGCAAGAATGGCTATATCTTTTGATCTTGTTGCTGGATTACACTGAATTTTACATTTTTTTTTTGCAGAATCATGTCCTATACAACATATTTCAACAGCAGAAACCAGCTTGATGAAATTCATTAGTTATTTCCACTCCAACTCAAAAACAATTTAACTCGGTAAGATATAGCACTTTTTGACCTTAAGGCTATATCTTTTGAACTTGTGGCTGGATTACACTGAATTTGACATATATTGTGCAGAATCATGTCCTAAACAACAAATTTAAACAGCAGAAACCAGCTTGATGAAATTCATTACTCATTTCCAATCAAAATCAAAAACGATTCAACTCAGTGAGATAAGCACTTTTTGCACGTATGGCTATATCTTTTAAATTTATAGCTGGATTACACTGAATTTGACAAATATTGAGCAGAATGATGTCCTAAACAACATATATCAACAGCAAAAAATTGCAAATTGAAATTCATTCGTATTTTCCACTCCAACGCAAAAACGCTTCAACTCGGTGAGATAAGCAGTTTTTGAACAAATGGCTATATCTTTTGATATTCTCGCTGGATTACACTGAATTTGACATAATTTGTGCTGAATCATGTCCTGTACAACATATTTCAACAGCAGAAACCAGCTTGATGAAATTCATTAGTCATTTCCACTCAAAATCAAAAACGCTTCAACCCTATAAGATAAAAACTTTTTGAACTAATGGTTATATCTTTGAACATGTGATGGGATTACGCTGAATTTGACATATATTGTGCAAAATCATGTCCTAAACAACATATTTCAACAGCAGAAATCAGCTTGATGAAATTCATTAGTTATTTCCACTCCTAATCAAAAACGCTTCAACTCGGTGAGATAAGCACTATTTGCACGAATGGCTATATCTTTTGATCTTGTTGCTGGATTACACTGAATTTTACATTTTTTTTTGCAGAATCATGTCCTATACAACACATTTCAACAGCAGAAACCAGCTTGATGAAATTCATTAGTTATTTCCACTCCAACTCAAAAACGATTTAACTCGGTAAGATATAGCACTTTTTGACCTTAAGACTATATCTTTTGAACTTGTGGCTGGATTACACAAAATTTGACATATATTGTGCAGAATCATGTCCTAAACAACATATTTCAACAGCAAAAACCAGCAAATTGAAATTTATTAGTATTTTCCACTCCAACTCAAAAACGCTTCAACTCGGTGAGATAAGCAGTTTTTGAACAAATGGCTATATCTTTTGATCTTCTCGCTGGATTACACTGAATTTGACATAATTTGTGCTGAATCATGTCCTATACAACATATTTCAACAGCAGAAACCAGCTTGATGAAATTCATTAGTCATTTCCACTCAAAATCAAAAACGCTTCAACCCTATAAGATAAACACTTTTTGAACTAATGGTTATATCTTTTGAACATGTGATGGGATTACGCTGAATTTGACATATATTGTTCAGAATCATGTCCTAAACAACATATTTCAACAGCAGAAACCAACTTGATGAAATTCATTAGTTATTTCCACTCCTAATCAAAAACGCTTCAACTCGGTGAGATAAGCACTTTTTGAACGAATGGATATATCTTTTGAACTTATAGCTGGATTACACTGAATTTGACATATATTGTACAGAATCATGTCCAATACAACATCTATCAACAGTAGAAACAGGTTTGGTGAAATTAATTAGTTATTTCCTCTCTTCATCAAAAACGCTTCAACTCGGTGAGATAAACACATTTTGAACGAATGGCTATATATTTTGAACCTGTGATGGGATTACACTGAATTTGACATATATTGTTCAGAATCATGTCCTAAACAACATATTTACAAGTAGACACCAACTTGATGAAATTCATTAGTTATTTCCACTCCTAATCAAAAACGCTTCAACTCAGTGAGATAAGCACTTTTTGTATGAATGGCTATTTTTTTTATATATTGTCGCTGGATTACACTGAATTTGACATTTTTTTTTGTGCAGAATCATGTCCTACACAACATATTTCAACAGCAGAAACCAGCTTGATGAAATTCATTAGTTATTTCCACTCCAAATCAAAAACGCTTCAACTCGGTGAGATAAGCAGTTTTTGAACGAAAGGCTATATCTTTTCAACTCGTAGCTTTGTTATACTGAATTTGAAATCTTTTGTACTTAATCATGTCCTATACAACATATTTCAACAGCAGATCCCAGCTTGATGAAATTCATTAGTTATTTCCAATCCTAATCAAAAACGCTTCAACTCGGTGAGATGAGTACTTTTTGAACAAATGGCTATATCTTTTGAACTTGTAGCTTGATTACACTGAATTTGACATATATTGTACAGAATCATGTTCTAAATAACATATTTCAAACGGCAAAAACCAGCTTGATGAAATCAATTAGATATTTCTACTCCCAATCAAAAACGCTTCAATTCGGTCTCATAAGCACGTTTTGAACAAATTGCTATATCCTTTGAACCTGTGATGGGCTCACACTGAATTTGACATATATTGTGCAGAATCATGTCCTAAACAATATATTTCAACAGCAGAAACCAGCTTGATGAAATTCTTCAGTTTTTTCCACTCCTAATCAAAAACGTCTCAACTCAGTGAGATAAGCCCTTTTTGAACGAATGGCTATATCTTTTGAACCTGTGATGGGCTCACACTGAATTTGACATAATTTGTGCTGAATCATGTCCTATACAACATATTTCAACAGCAGAAACCAGCTTGATGAAATTCATTAGTCATTTCCACTCAAAATCAAAAACGCTTCAACCCTATAAGATAAACACTTTTTGAACTAATGGTTATATCTTTTGAACATGTGATGGGATTACGCTGAATTTGTCATATATTGTGCAGAATCATGTCCTAAACAACATATTTCAACAGCAGAAATCAGCTTGATGAAATTCATTAGTTTTTTCCACTCCGAATCAAAAACGCTTCAACTTGGTGAGATAAGCACTTTTTGAACGAAAGGATGTATCTTTTGATCTTGAAGCTGGATTACACTGAATTTGACATATTTTGTGTAGAATCATGTCCTAAACAACATATTTCAACAGCAGAAAACAGGTTCATGAAATTCATTAGTTATTTACATTCCTAATCAAAAACGCTTCAACCCGATAAGATAAACATTTTTTGAAGTAATGGCTATATCTTTTGAACATGTGATTGGATGACACTGAATTTGAAATATATTGTGCAGAATCATGTCCTAAACAACTTATTTCAACAGTACAAACCAAATTGATGAAATTCATTAGTTATTTCCACTCCTAATCAAAAACGCTTCAACTCGGTGAGATAAGCACTTTTTGCACGAATGGCTATATCTTTTGATCTTGTTGCTGGATTACACTGAATTTTACAATTTTTTTTGCAGAATCATGTCCTATACAACATATTTCAACAGCAGAAACCAGCTTGATGAAATTCATTAGTTATTTCCACTCAAACTCAAAAACGATTTAACTCGGTAAGATATAGCACTTTTTGACCTTAAGGCTATATCTTTTGAACTTGTGGCTGGATTACACTGAATTTGACATATATTGTGCAAAATCATGTCCTAAACAACATATCTCAACAGCAGAAACCAGCTTGATGAAATTCATTAGTCATTTCCAATCAAAATCAAAAACGCTTCAACTTAGTGAGATAAGCAGTTTTTGAACAAATGGCTATATCTTTTGATCTTCTCGCTGGATTACACTGAATTTGACATAATTTGTGCTGAATCATGTCCAATACAACATATTTCAACAGCAGAAACCAGCTTGATGAAATTCATTAGTCTTTTCCACTCAAAATCAAAAACGCTTCAACCGTATAAGATAAACACTTTTTGAACTAATGGTTATATCTTTTGAACATGTGATGGGATTACGCTGAATTTGACATATACTGTGCAGAATCATGACCTAAACAACATATTTCAACAGCAGAAACCAACTTGATGAAATTCATTAGTTATTTCCACTCCTTATTAAAAACGCTTCAACTCGGTGAGATAAGCACTTTTTGAACGAATGGATATATCTTTTGAACTTATAGCTGGATTACACTGAATTTGACATAAATTGTACAGAATCATGTCCAATACAACATCTATCAACAGTCGAAACAGGTTTGGTGAAATTAATTAGTTATTTCCTCTCTTCATCAAAAACGCTTCAACTCGGTGAGATAAACACATTTTGAACGAATGGCTATATCTTTTGAACCTGTGATGGGATTACACTGAATTTGACATATATTGTTCAGAATCATGTCCTAAACAACATATTTACAAGTAGACACCAACTTGATGAAATTCATTAGTTATTTCCACTCCTAATCAAAAACGCTTCAACTCAGTGAGATAAGCACTTTTTGTATGAATGGCTATTTTTTTTATATATTGTCGCTGGATTACACTGAATTTGACATTTTTTTTTGTGCAGAATCATGTCCTACACAACATATTTCAACAGCAGAAACCAGCTTGATGAAATTCATTAGTTATTTCCACTCCAAATCAAAAACGCTTCAACTCGGTGAGATAAGCAGTTTTTGAACGAAAGGCTATATCTTTTCAACTCGTAGCTTTGTTATACTGAATTTGAAATCTTTTGTACTTAATCATGTCCTATACAACATATTTCAACAGCAGATCCCAGCTTGATGAAATTCATTAGTTATTTCCAATCCTAATCAAAAACGCTTCAACTCGGTGAGATGAGTACTTTTTGAACAAATGGCTATATCTTTTGAACTTGTAGCTTGATTACACTGAATTTGACATATATTGTACAGAATCATGTTCTAAATAACATATTTCAAACGGCAAAAACCAGCTTGATGAAATCAATTAGATATTTCTACTCCCAATCAAAAACGCTTCAATTCGGTCTCATAAGCACGTTTTGAACAAATTGCTATATCCTTTGAACCTGTGATGGGCTCACACTGAATTTGACATATATTGTGCAGAATCATGTCCTAAACAATATATTTCAACAGCAGAAACCAGCTTGATGAAATTCTTCAGTTTTTTCCACTCCTAATCAAAAACGTCTCAACTCAGTGAGATAAGCCCTTTTTGAACGAATGGCTATATCTTTTGAACCTGTGATGGGCTCACACTGAATTTGACATAATTTGTGCTGAATCATGTCCTATACAACATATTTCAACAGCAGAAACCAGCTTGATGAAATTCATTAGTCATTTCCACTCAAAATCAAAAACGCTTCAACCCTATAAGATAAACACTTTTTGAACTAATGGTTATATCTTTTGAACATGTGATGGGATTACGCTGAATTTGTCATATATTGTGCAGAATCATGTCCTAAACAACATATTTCAACAGCAGAAATCAGCTTGATGAAATTCATTAGTTTTTTCCACTCCGAATCAAAAACGATTTAACTCGGTAAGATATAGCACTTTTTGACCTTAAGGCTATATCTTTTGAACTTGTGGCTGGATTACACTGAATTTGACATATACTGTGCAGAATCAGGTCCTAAACAACATATTTCAACAGCAAAAACCAGCAAATTGAAATTCATTAGTATTTTCCACTCCTTATTAAAAACGCTTCAACTCGGTGAGATAAGCACTTTTTGAACGAATGGATATATCTTTTGAACTTATAGCTGGATTACACTGAATTTGACATATATTGTACAGAATCATGTCCAATACAACATCTATCAACAGTCGAAACAGGTTTGGTGAAATTAATTAGTTATTTCCTCTCTTCATCAAAAACGCTTCAACTCGGTGAGATAAACACAGTTTGAACGAATGGCTATATCTTTTGAACCTGTGATGGGATTACACTGAATTTGACATATATTGTTCAGAATCATGTCCTAAACAACATATTTACAAGTAGACACCAACTTGATGAAATTCATAAGTTATTTCCACTCCTAATCAAAAACGCTTCAACTCAGTGAGATAAGCAGTTTTTGTATGAATGGCTTTTTTTTTTATATATTGTCGCTGGATTACACTGAATTTGACATTTTTTTTTGTGCAGAATCATGTCCTAAACAACATATTTCAACAGCAGAAACCAGGTTGATGAAATTCATTAGTTATTTCCACTCCTTATTAAAAACGCTTCAACTCGGTGAGATAAGCACTTTTTGAACGAATGGATATATCTTTTGAACTTATAGCTGGATTACACTGAATTTGACATATATTGTACAGAATCAAGTCCAATACAACATCTATCAACAGTAGAAACAGGTTTGGTGAAATTAATTAGTTATTTCCTCTCTTCATCAAAAACGCTTCAACTCGGTGAGATAAACACATTTTGAACGAATGGCTATATCTTTTGAACCTGTGATGGGATTACACTGAATTTGACATATATTGTTCAGAATCATGTCCTAAACAACATATTTACAAGTAGACACCAACTTGATGAAATTCATAAGTTATTTCCACTCCTAATCAAAAACGCTTCAACTCGTTGAGATAAGCAGTTTTTGAACGAAAGGCTATATCTTTTCAACTCGTAGCTTTGTTATACTGAATTTGAAATCTTTTGTACTTAATCATGTCCTATACAACATATTTCAACAGCAGATTCCAGCTTGATGAAATTCATTAGTTATTTCCAATCCTAATCAAAAACGCTTCAACTCGGTGAGATGAGTACTTTTTGAACAAATGGCTATATCTTTTGAACTTGTAGCTTGATTACACTGAATTTGACATATATTGTACAGAATCATGTTCTAAATAACATATTTCAAACGGCAAAAAACAGCTTGATGAAATCAATTAGATATTTCTACTCCCAATCAAAAACGCTTCAATTCGGTCTCATAAGCACGTTTTGAACAAATTGCTATATCCTTTGAACCTGTGATGGGCTCACACTGAATTTGACATATATTGTGCAGAATCATGTCCTAAACAATATATTTCAACAGCAGAAACCAGCTTGATGAAATTCTTCAGTTTTTTCCACTCCTAATCAAAAACGTCTCAACTCAGTGAGATAAGCCCTTTTTGAACGAATGGCTATATCTTTTGAACCTGTGAAGGGATTACACTGATGTTGACATATATTTGGCAAAATCATATCCTAAACAACATATTTCAACAGCAGAAACCAGCTTGATGAAATTCATTAATAATTTCCTCTCCTCATAGAAAACGCTTCAATTCGATGAGATAAGCACTTTTTGAACGAATGGCTATATCTTTTGAAATTTTGATGGGATTGCACTGAATAGGACATATATTGTGCAGAATCATGTCCTAAACAACATATTTCAACAGCAGAAACCAGCTTGATGAAATTCATTAGTTTTTTTTTCCACTCCGAATCAAAAACGCTTCAACTTGGTGTTATAAGCACTTTTTGAACGAATGGCTATATCTTTTGAACCTGTGATTTTATTACACTGAATTTGACATATATTGTGCAGAATCATGTCCTAAAAAACATATCTCAACAACAGAAACCAGCTTGATAAAATTCATAAGATATTTCAAACTCAAAATCAAAAACGCTTCAACTCAGTGAGATAAGCACTTTTTGAATGAATGGCTATATCTTTTTAAATTTTGATGGGATTGCACTGAATAGGACATATATTGTGCAGAATCATGTCCTAAACAACATATTTCAACAGCAGAAACCAGCTTGATGAAATTCATTAGTTTTCTTTCCAAACCGAATCAAAAACGCTTCAACTTGGTGTTATAAGCACTGAAATTCATTAGTCTTTTCCACTCAAAATCAAAAACGCTTCAACCGTATAAGATAAACACTTTTTGAACTAATGGTTATATCTTTTGAACATGTGATGGGATTACGCTGAATTTGACATATACTGTGCAGAATCATGACCTAAACAACATATTTCAACAGCAGAAACCAACTTGATGAAATTCATTAGTTATTTCCACTCCTTATTAAAAACGCTTCAACTCGGTGAGATAAGCACTTTTTGAACGAATGGATATATCTTTTGAACTTATAGCTGGATTACACTGAATTTGACATAAATTGTACAGAATCATGTCCAATACAACATCTATCAACAGTAGAAACAGGTTTGGTGAAATTAATTAGTTATTTCCTCTCTTCATCAAAAACGCTTCAACTCGGTGAGATAAACACATTTTGAACGAATGGCTATATCTTTTGAACCTGTGATGGGATTACACTGAATTTGACATATATTGTTCAGAATCATGTCCTAAACAACATATTTACAAGTAGACACCAACTTGATGAAATTCATAAGTTATTTCCACTCCTAATCAAAAACGCTTCAACTCAGTGAGATAAGCAGTTTTTGTATGAATGGCTATTTTTTTTATATATTGTCGCAGGATTACACTGAATTTGACATTTTTTTTTGTGCAGAATCATGTCCTAAACAACATATTTCAACAGCAGAAACCAGCTTGATGAAATTCATTAGTTATTTCCACTCCAAATCAAAAACGCTTCAACTCGGTGAGATAAGCAGTTTTTGAACGAAAGGCTATATCTTTTCAACTCGTAGCTTTGTTATACTGAATTTGAAATCTTTTGTACTTAATCATGTCCTATACAACATATTTCAACAGCAGATTCCAGCTTGATGAAATTCATTAGTTATTTCCAATCCTAATCAAAAACGCTTCAACTCGGTGAGATGAGTACTTTTTGAACAAATGGCTATATCTTTTGAACTTGTAGCTTGATTACACTGAATTTGACATATATTGTACAGAATCATGTTCTAAATAACATATTTCAAACGGCAAAAACCAGCTTGATGAAATCAATTAGATATTTCTACTCCCAATCAAAAACGCTTCAATTCGGTCTCATAAGCACGTTTTGAACAAATTGCTATATCCTTTGAACCTGTGATGGGCTCACACTGAATTTGACATATATTGTGCAGAATCATGTCCTAAACAATATATTTCAACAGCAGAAACCAGCTTGATGAAATTCTTCAGTTTTTTCCACTCCTAATCAAAAACGTCTCAACTCAGTGAGATAAGCCCTTTTTGAACGAATGGCTATATCTTTTGAACCTGTGAAGGGATTACACTGATGTTGACATATATTTGGCAAAATCATATCCTAAACAACATATTTCAACAGCAGAAACCAGCTTGATGAAATTCATTAATAATTTCCTCTCCTCATCGAAAACGCTTCAATTCGGTGAGATAAGCACTTTTTGAACGAATGGCTATATCTTTTGAAATTTTGATGGGATTGCACTGAATAGGACATATATTGTGCAGAATCATGTCCTAAACAACATATTTCAACAGCAGAAACCAGCTTGATGAAATTCATTAGTTTTTTTTTCCACTCCGAATCAAAAACGCTTCAACTTGGTGTTATAAGCACTTTTTGAACGAATGGCTATATCTTTTGAACCTGTGATTTTATTACACTGAATTTGACATATATTGTGCAGAATCATGTCCTAAAAAACATATCTCAACAACAGAAACCAGCTTGATAAAATTCATAAGATATTTCAAACTCAAAATCAAAAACGCTTCAACTCAGTGAGATAAGCACTTTTTGAATGAATGGCTATATCTTTTTAAATTTTGATGGGATTGCACTGAATAGGACATATATTGTGCAGAATCATGTCCTAAACAACATATTTCAACAGCAGAAACCAGCTTGATGAAATTCATTAGTTTTCTTTCCAAACCGAATCAAAAACGCTTCAACTTGGTGTTATAAGCACTTTTTGAACGAATGGCTATATCTTTTGAACCTGTGATGTGATTACACTGAATTTGACATATATTGTGCAGAATCATGTCCTAAAAAACATATCTCAACAGCAGAAACCAGCTTGATAAAAGTCATTAGATATTTCCACTCAAAATTAAAAACGCTTGAACTCAGTGAGATAAGCACTTTTTGACCTTGTGGCTATATCTTTTGAACTTATGGCTGGATTACACTGAATTTGACATATATTGTGCAGAATCATGTCCTAAACAACATATATCAACAACAAAAACCAGCATATTGAAATTCATTAGTTATTTCCACTCCAACTCAAAAACGCTTCAACTCGGTGAGATAAGCACTTTTTGCACGAATGGCTATATCTTTTGAATTTGTAGCTGGATTACACTGAATTTGACATATATTGTGCAGAATCATGTTCTAAACAATAAATTTCAACAGTCGAAACCAACTTGAAGAAATTCATTAGTCATTTCCACTCTTAATCAAAAACGCTTCAACTCGGTGAGATAAGCACTTTTTGAACGAAAGGCTCTATTTTTTTATCTTGTCGCTGGATTACACTGAATTTGACATATATTGTACAAAATCATGTCCAATACAACATCTATCAACAGTAGAAACAGGTTTGTTGAAATTAATTAGTTATTTCCTCTCTTCATCAAAAACGCTTCAACTCGGTGAGATAAACACATTTTGAACGAATGGCTATATCTTTTGAACCTGTGATGGGATTACACTGAATTTGACATATATTGTTCAGAATTCATGTCCTAAACAACATATTTAAAAGTAGACACCAACTTGATGAAATTCATAAGTCATTTCCACTCCTAATCAAAAACGCTTCAACTCAGTGAGATAAGCAGTTTTTGTATGAATGGCTATTTTTTTTATATATTGTCGCAGGATTACACTGAATTTGACATTTTTTTTTGTGCAGAATCATGTCCTAAACAACATATTTCAACAGCAGAAACCAGCTTGATGAAATTCATTAGTTTTTTCCACTCCAAATAAAAATGCTTCAACTCGGTGAGATAAGCAGTTTTTGAACGAAAGGCTGTATCTTTTCAACTCGTAGCTTTGTTATACTGAATTTGAAATCTTTTGTACTTAATCATGTCCTATACAACATATTTCAACAGCAGATTCCAGCTTGATGAAATTCATTAGTTATTTCCAATCCTAATCAAAAACGCTTCAACTCGGTGAGATGAGTACTTTTTGAACAAATGGCTATATCTTTTGAACTTGTAGCTTGATTACACTGAATTTGACATATATTGTACAGAATCATGTTCTAAATAACATATTTCAAACGGCAAAAACCAGCTTGATGAAATCAATTAGATATTTCTACTCCCAATCAAAAACGCTTCAATTCGGTCTCATAAGCACGTTTTGAACAAATTGCTATATCCTTTGAACCTGTGATGGGCTCACACTGAATTTGACATATATTGTGCAGAATCATGTCCTAAACAATATATTTCAACAGCAGAAACCAGCTTGATGAAATTCTTCAGTTTGTTCCACTCCTAATCAAAAACGTCTCAACTCAGTGAGATAAGCCCTTTTTGAACGAATGGCTATATCTTTTGAACCTGTGAAGGGATTACACTGATGTTGACATATATTTGGCAAAATCATATCCTAAACAACATATTTCAACAGCAGAAACCAGCTTGATGAAATTCATTAATAATTTCCTCTCCTCATCGAAAACGCTTCAATTCGGTGAGATAAGCACTTTTTGAACGAATGGCTATATCTTTTGAAATTTTGATGGGATTGCACTGAATAGGACATATATTGTGCAGAATCATGTCCTAAACAACATATTTCAACAGCAGAAACCAGCTTGATGAAATTCATTAGTTTTTTTTTCCACTCCGAATCAAAAACGCTTCAACTTGGTGTTATAAGCACTTTTTGAACGAATGGCTATATCTTTTGAACCTGTGATTTTATTACACTGAATTTGACATATATTGTGCAGAATCATGTCCTAAAAAACATATCTCAACAACAGAAACCAGCTTGATAAAATTCATAAGATATTTCAAACTCAAAATCAAAAACGCTTCAACTCAGTGAGATAAGCACTTTTTGAACGAATGGCTATATCTTTTTAAATTTTGATGGGATTGCACTGAATAGGACATATATTGTGCAGAATCATGTCCTAAACAACATATTTCAACAGCAGAAACCAGCTTGATGAAATTCATTAGTTTTTTTTCCACTCCGAATCAAAAACGCTTCAACTTGGTGTTATAAGCACTTTTTGAACGAATGGCTATATCTTTTGAACCTGTGATGTGATTACACTGAATTTGACATATATTGTGCAGAATCATGTCCTAAAAAACATATCTCAACAGCAGAAACCAGCTTGATAAAAGTCATTAGATATTTCCACTCAAAATTAAAAACGCTTGAACTCAGTGAGATAAGCACTTTTTGACCTTGTGGCTATATCTTTTGAACTTATGGCTGGATTACACTGAATTTGACATATATTGTGCAGAATCATGTTCTAAACAATAAATTTCAACAGTCGAAACCAACTTGAAGAAATTCATTAGTCATTTCCACTCTTAATCAAAAATGCTTCAACTCGGTGAGATAAGCACTTTTTGAACGAAAGGCTCTATTTTTTGATCTTGTCGCTGGATTACACTGAATTTGACATATATTGTACAGAATCATGTCCAATACAACATCTATCAACAGTAGAAACAGGTTTGTTGAAATTAATTAGTTATTTCCTCTCTTCATCAAAAACGCTTCAACTCGGTGAGATAAACACATTTTGAACGAATGGCTATATCTTTTGAGCCTGTGATGGGATTACACTGAATTTGACATATATTGTTCAGAATCATGTCCTAAACAACATATTTACAAGTAGACACCAACTTGATGATATTCATTAGTTATTTCCACTCCTAATCATAAACACTTCAACTCAGTGAGATAAGCAGTTTTTGCATGAATGGCTATTTTTTTTTATATATTGTTGCTGGATTACACTGAATTTGACATTTTTTTTGTGCAGAATCATGTCCTAAACAACATATTTCAACAGCAGAAAACAGCTTGATGAAATTCATTAGTTTTTTCAACTCCGAATCAAAAACGCTTCAACTCGGTGAGATGAGTACTTTTTGAACAAATGGCTATATCTTTTGAATTTGTAGCTTGATTACACTGAATTTGACATATATTGTACAGAATCATGTTCTAAATAACATATTTCCAAAGGCAAAAACCAGCTTGATGAAATCCATTAGATATTTCCACTCCCAATCAAAAACGCTTCAATTCGGTCTCATAAGCACGTTTTGAGCAAATTGCTATATCCTTTGAACCTGTGATGGGCTCACACTGAATTTGACATATATTTTGGAGAATCATGTCCTAAACAATATATTTCAACAGCAGAAACCAGCTTGATGAAATTCTTCAGTTTTTTCCACTCCTAATCAAAAACGTCTCAACTCAGTGAGATAAGCCCTTTTTGAACGAATGGCTATATCTTTTGAACCTGTGAAGGGATTACGCTGAAGTTTACATATATTTTGCAAAATCATATCCTTAACAACATATTTCAACAGCAGAAACCAGCTTGATGAAATTCATTAATAATTTCCACTCCTAATCAAAAACGCTTCAACTCGGTGAGATAAGCACTTTTTGAACGAATGGCTATATCTTTTGAAATTTTGATGGGATTGCACTGAATAGGACATATATTGTGGAGAATCATGTCCTAAACAACATATTTCAACAGCAGAAACCAGCTTGATGAAATTCATTACTTTTTTTTTTCCACTCCGAATAAAAAACGCTTAAATTTGGTGTTATAGGTCCAATGTCTTCAACATGTCTTCAACTCAGTGAGATAAACACTTTTTGACCGTATGGCTATATCTTTTCAAAATTTTGCAGGATCACAATGATTTTGACTTATATTATGCAGAATCAAGCCCTTTTCAACATATTTCAGCACCAGCAAGCTGCTAGAAAAGATTCTTTAGTTATTGACAATCTTTATCAAAAACGCTTCAACTCAGTGAGATAAACACTTTTTGACCGTATGGCTATATCTTTTCAAAATGTTGCAGGATCACAATGATTTTGACTTATATTATGCAGAATCAAGCCCTTTTCAACATATTTCAGCACCAGCAAGCTGCTAGAAATGAATCTTTAGTTATTGACACTCTGTTGCAAAAAAGCCTCAACTCAGTGAGATAAACACTTTTTGACCGTATGGCTATATCTTTTCAAAATGTTGTAGGATCACAATGAATTTGACTTATATTATGCAGAATCAAGCCCTTTTCAACATATTTCAGCGCCAGAAAGCTGCTAGAAAGGAATCTTTAGTTATTGACACTCTGTTGCAAAAAAGCTTCAACTCAGTGAGATGAACATTTTTTGATCATATGGCTATATCTTTTTAAAATGTTTCAGGATCACAATGATTTTGACTTATATTATGCAGAATCAAGCCCTTTTCAACATATTTCAGCACCAGCAAGCTGCTAGAAAGGAATCTCTAGTTATTGACACTCTTTATCAAAAAATCTTCACCTCAGTGAGATAAACACTTTTTGACCATTTGGCTATATCTTTTTAAAATGTTGCAGGATCACAATGATTTTGACTTATATTATGCAGAATCAAGCCCTTTTCAACATATTTCAGCACCAGCAAGCTGCTAGAAAGGAATCTTTAGTTATTGACACTCTGTTTCAAAAAAGCTTCAACTCAGTGAGATAAACACTTTTTGACCATATGGCTATATCTTTTTAAAATGTTGCAGGATCACAATGATTTTGACTTATATTATGCAGAATCAAGCCCTTTTCAACATATTTCAGCACCAGCAAGCTGCTAGAAAGGAATCTTTAGTTATTGACACTCTTTATCAAAAACGCTTCAACTCTGTGAGATCAACACTTTTTGACCGTATGGCTATATCTTTTCACAATGTTGCAGGATCACAATGATTTTGACTTATATTATGCAGAATCAAGCCCTTTTCAACATATTTCAGCACCAGCAAGCTGCTAGAAAGGAATCTTTAGTTATTGACACTCTGTTGCAAAAAAGCTTCAACTCAGTGAGAAAAACAGTTTTTGACCATATTGCTATATCTTTTCAAAATGTTGCAGGAACACAATGATTTTGACTTATATTATGCAGAATCAAGCCCTTTTCAACATATTTCAGCACCAGCAAGCTGCTAGAATGGAATCTTTAGTTATTGACACTCTTTATCAAAAACGCATCAACTCAGTGAGATAAACACTTTTTGACCGTATGGCTATATCTTTTCAAAATGTTGCAGGATCACATAGGTTTTGACTTATATTATGCAGAATCAAGCCCTTTTCAACATATTTCAGCACCAGAAAGCTGCTAGAAAGGAATCTTTAGTTATTGACACTCTGTTGCAAAAAAGTTTCAACTCAGTGAGATAAACACTTTTTGACCGTATGGCTATATCTTTTCAAAATGTTGCAGGATCACAATGATTTTGACATATATTATGCAGAATTAAGCCCTTTTCAACATATTTCAGCACCAGCAAGCTGCTAGAAAGGAATATTTAGTTATTGACACTCTTTATCAAAAACGCTTCAACTCAGTGAGATAAACACTTTTTGACCATATGGCTATATCTTTTCAAAATGTTGCAGGATCACAATGATTTTGACTTACATTATGCAGAATCAAGTCCTTTTCAACATATTTCAGCACCAGCAAGCTGCTAGAAAGGAATCTTTAGTTATTGACACTCTTTATCAAAAACGCTTCAACTCTGTGAGATCAACACTTTTTGACCGTATGGCTATATCTTTTCACAATGTTGCAGTATCACAATGATTTTGACTTATATTATGCAGAATCAAGCCCTTTTCAACATATTTCAGCACCAGCAAGCTGCTAGAAAGGAATCTTTAGTTATTGACACTCTTTATCAAAAATGCTTCAACTCTGTGAGATCAACACTTTTTGACCGTATGGCTATATCTTTTCACAATGTTGCAGGATCACAATGATTTTGACTTATATTATGCAGAATCAAGCCCTTTTCAACATATTTCAGCACCAGCAAGCTGGTAGAAAGGAATCTTTAGTTATTGACACTCTGTTGCAAAAACGCTTCAACTCAGTGAGAAAAACAGTTTTTGACCATATTGCTATATCTTTTCAAAATGTTGCAGGAACACAATGATTTTGACTTATATTATGCAGAATCAAGCCCTTTTCAACATATTTCAGCACCAGCAAGCTGCTAGAATGGAATCTTTAGTTATTGACACTCTTTATCAAAAACGCATCAACTCAGGGAGATAAACACTTTTTGACCGTATGGCTATATCTTTTCAAAATGTTGCAGGATCACATAGGTTTTGACTTATATTATGCAGAATCAAGCCCTTTTCAACATATTTCAGCACAAGCAAGCTGCTAGAAAGGAATCTTTAGTTATTGACACTCTGTTGCAAAAAAGTTTCAACTCAGTGAGATAAACACTTTTTGACCGCATGGCTATATCTTTTCAAAATGTTGCAGGATCACAATGATTTTGACTTATATTATGCAGAATCGAGCCCTTTTCAACATATTTCAGCACCAGCAAGCTGCTAGAAAGGAATATTTAGTTATTGACACTCTTTTGCAAAAAAGCTTCAACTCAGTGAGATAAACACTTTTTGACCGTATGGCTGTATCTTTTCAAAATGTTGCAGGATCACAATGAATTTGACTTATATCATGCAGAATCAAGCCCTTTTCAACATATTTCAGCACCAGCAAGCTGCTAGAAAGGAATCTTTAGTTATTGACACTCTGTTGCAAAAAAGCTTCAACTCAGTGAGAAAAACAGTTTTTGACCATATTGCTATATCTTTTCAAAATGTTGCAGGAGCACAATGATTTTGACTTATATTATGCAGAATCAAGCCCTTTTCAACATATTTCAGCACCAGCAAGCTGCTAGAATGGAATCTTTAGTTATTGACACTCTTTATCAAAAACGCTTCAACTCAGTGAGATAAACACTTTTTGACCGTATGGCTATATCTTTTCAAAATGTTGCAGGATCACATAGGTTTTGACTTATGCAGAATCAAGCCCTTTTCAACATATTTCAACACCAGCAAGCTGCTAGAAAGGGATCTTTAGTTATTGACACTCTGTTGCAAAAAAGTTTCAACTCAGTGAGATAAACACTTTTTGACCGTATGGCTATATCTTTTCAAAATGTTGCAGGATCACAATGATTTTGACTTATATTATGCAGAGTCAAGCCCTTTTCAACATATATCAGCACCAGCAAGCTGCTAGAAAGGAATCTTTAGTTATTGACACTCTTTTCCAAAGACGCTTCAACTCAGTGAGATAAACACTTTTTGACCATATGGCTATATCTTTTTAAAATGTTTCAGGATCAAAATAATTTTGACTTATATTATGCAGAATCAAGCCCTTTTCAACATATTTCAGCACCAGCAAGCTGCTAGAAAGGAATCTTTAATAATTGACACTCTGTTGCAAAAAAGCTTCAACTCAGTGAGATAAACACTTTTTGACCGTATGGCTATATCTTTTCAAAATGTTGCGGGATCACAATGATTTTGACTTATATTATGCAGAGTCAAGCCCTTTTCAACATATGTCAGCACCAGCAAGCTGCTAGAAAGGAATCTTTAGTTATTGACACTCTTTTCCAAAGACGCTTCAACTCAGTGAGATAAACACTTTTTGACCATATGGCTATATCTTTTTAAAATGTTTCAGGATCAAAATAATTTTGACTTATATTATGCAGAATCAAGCCCTTTTCAACATATTTCAGCACCAGCAAGCTGCTAGAAAGGAATCTTTAATAATTGACACTCTGTTGCAAAAAAGCTTCAACTCAGTGAGATAAACACTTTTTGACCATATGGCTATATCTTTTCAAATTGTTACAGGATCACAATGATTTTGACTTATATTATGCAGAATTAAGCCCTTTTCAACATATTTCAGCACCAGCAAGCTGCAAGAAAAGAATCTTTAGTTATTGACACTCTTTATCAAAAACGCTTCAACTCAGTGAGATAAACACTTTTTGACCGTATGGCTATATCTTTTCAAAATGTTGCAGGATCACAATGATTTTGATTTATATTATGCAGAATCAAGCCCTTTTCAACATATTTCAGCACCAGCAAGCTGCTAGAATGGAATCTTTAGTTATTGACACTCTTTATCAAAAACGCATCAACTCAGTGAGATAAACACTTTTTGACCGTATGGCTATATCTTTTCAAAATGTTGCAGGATCACATAGGTTTTGAGTTATATTATGCAGAATCAAGCCCTTTTCAACATATTTCAGCACCAGAAAGCTGCTAGAAAGGAATCTTTAGTTATGTACACTCTGTTGCAAAAAAGCTTCAACTCAGTGAGAAAAACACATTTTGACCATATGGCTATATCTTTTCAAAATGTTGCAGGATCACAATGATTTTGATTTATATTATGCAGAATCAAGCCCTTTTCAACATATTTCAGCACCAGCACGCTGCTAGAAAGGAATCTTTAGTTATTGACACTCTTTATCAAAAACGCTTCAACTCTGTGAGATAAACACTTTTTGACCGTATGGCTATATCTTTTCAAAATGTTGCAGGATCACAATGAATTTGACTTATATTATGCAGAATCAAGCCCTTTTCAACATATGTCAGCACCAGCAAGCTGCTAGAAAGGAATCTTTAGTTATTGACACTCTTTATCAAAAACGCTTCAACTCTGTGAGATAAACACTTTTTGACCGTATGGCTATATCTTTTCAAAATGTTGCAGGATGACAATGAATTTGACTTATATCATGCAGAATCAAGCCCTTTTCAACATATTTCAGCACCAGCAAGCTGCTAGAATGGAATCTTTAGTTATTGACACTCTTTATCAAAAACGCTTCAACTCAGTGAGATAAACACTTTTTGACCGTATGGCTATATCTTTTCAAAATGTTGCAGGATCACATAGGTTTTGACTTATATTATGCAGAATCAAGCCCTTTTCAACATATTTCAGCACCAGCAAGCTGCTAGAAAGGAATCTTTAGTTATTGACACTCTGTTGCAAAAAAGTTTCAACTCAGTGAGATAAACACTTTTTGACCGTATGGCTATATCTTTTCAAAATGTTGCAGGATCACAATGATTTTGACTTATATTATGCAGAGTCAAGCCCTTTTCAACATATGTCAGCACCAGCAAGCTGCTAGAAAGGAATCTTTAGTTATTGACACTCTTTATCAAAAAAGCTTCAACTCAGTGAGATAAACACTTTTTGACCGTATGGCTATATCTTTTCAAAATGTTGCAGGATCACAATGATTTTGACTTATATTATGCAGAATCAAGCCCTTTTCAACATATTTCAGCACCAGCAAGCTGCTAGAAAGGAATCTTTAGTTATTGACATTCTGTTGCTAAAAAGCTTCAACTCAGTGAGATAAACACTTTTTGACCATATGGCTATATCTTTTTAAAATGTTGCAGGATCACAATGATTTTGACTAATATTATGCAGAATCAAGCCCTTTTCAACATATTTCAGCACCAGCAAGCTGCTAGAAAGGAATCTTTAGTTATTGACACTCTTTATCAAAAAAGCTTCAACTCAGTGAGATAAACACTTTTTGACCGTATGGCTATATCTTTTCAAAATGTTGCATGATCACAATAATTTTGATTTATATTATGCAGAATCAAGCCCTTTTCAACATATTTCAGCACCAGCAAGCTGCTAGAAAGGAATCTCTAGTTATTGACACTCTTTATCAAAAAATCTTCACCTCAGTGAGATAAACACTTTTTGACCATTTGGCTATATCTTTTTAAAATGTTGCAGGATCACAATGATTTTGACTTATATTATGCAGAATCAAGCCCTTTTCAACATATTTCAGCACCAGCAAGCTGCTAGAAAGGAATCTTTAGTTATTGACACTCTGTTTCAAAAAAGCTTCAACTCAGTGAGATAAACACTTTTTGACCATATGGCTATATCTTTTTAAAATGTTGCAGGATCACAATGATTTTGACTTATATTATGCAGAATCAAGCCCTTTTCAACATATTTCAGCACCAGCAAGCTGCTAGAAAGGAATCTTTAGTTATTGACGCTCTTTATCAAAAACGCTTCAACTCTGTGAGATCAACACTTTTTGACCGTATGGCTATATCTTTTCACAATGTTGCAGGATCACGATGATTTTGACTTATATTATGCAGAATCAAGCCCTTTTCAACATATTTCAGCACCAGCAAGCTGCTAGAAAGGAATCTTTAGTTATTGACACTCTGTTGCAAAAAAGCTTCAACTCAGTGAGAAAAACAGTTTTTGACCATATTGCTATATCTTTTCAAAATGTTGCAGGAACACAATGATTTTGACTTATATTATGCAGAATCAAGCCCTTTTCAACATATTTCAGCACCAGCAAGCTGCTAGAATGGAATCTTTAGTTATTGACACTCTTTATCAAAAACGCATCAACTCAGTGAGATAAACACTTTTTGACCGTATGGCTATATCTTTTCAAAATGTTGCAGGATCACAATGATTTTGACTTATATTATGCAGAATCAAGCCCTTTTCAACATATTTCAGCACCAGAAAGCTGCTAGAAAGGAATCTTTAGTTATTGACACTCTGTTGCAAAAAAGTTTCAACTCAGTGAGATAAACACTTTTTGACCGTATGGCTATATCTTTTCAAAATGTTGCAGGATCACAATGATTTTGACATATATTATGCAGAATTAAGCCCTTTTCAACATATTTCAGCACCAGCAAGCTGCTAGAAAGGAATATTTAGTTATTGACACTCTTTATCAAAAACGCTTCAACTCAGTGAGATAAACACTTTTTGACCATATGGCTATATCTATTCAAAATGTTGCAGGATCACAATGATTTTGACTTACATTATGCAGAATCAAGTCCTTTTCAACATATTTCAGCACCAGCAAGCTGCTAGAAAGGAATCTTTAGTTATTGACACTCTTTATCAAAAACGCTTCAACTCTGTGAGATCAACACTTTTTGACCGTATGGCTATATCTTTTCACAATGTTGCAGTATCACAATGATTTTGACTTATATTATGCAGAATCAAGCCCTTTTCAACATATTTCAGCACCAGCAAGCTGCTAGAAAGGAATCTTTAGTTATTGACACTCTTTATCAAAAACGCTTCAACTCTGTGAGATCAACACTTTTTGACCGTATGGCTATATCTTTTCACAATGTTGCAGGATCACAATGATTTTGACTTATATTATGCAGAATCAAGCCCTTTTCAACATATTTCAGCACCAGCAAGCTGGTAGAAAGGAATCTTTAGTTATTGACACTCTGTTGCAAAAACGCTTCAACTCAGTGAGAAAAACAGTTTTTGACCATATTGCTATATCTTTTCAAAATGTTGCAGGAACACAATGATTTTGACTTATATTATGCAGAATCAAGCCCTTTTCAACATATTTCAGCACCAGCAAGCTGCTAGAATGGAATCTTTAGTTATTGACACTCTTTATCAAAAACGCATCAACTCAGTGAGATAAACACTTTTTGACCGTATGGCTATATCTTTTCAAAATGTTGCAGGATCACATAGGTTTTGACTTATATTATGCAGAATCAAGCCCTTTTCAACATATTTCAGCACCAGCAAGCTGCTAGAAAGGAATCTTTAGTTATTGACACTCTGTTGCAAAAAAGTTTCAACTCAGAGAGATAAACACTTTTTGACCGCATGGCTTTATCTTTTCAAAATGTTGCAGGATCACAATGATTTTGACTTATATTATGCAGAATCGAGCCCTTTTCAACATATTTCAGCACCAGCAAGCTGCTAGAAAGGAATATTTAGTTATTGACACTCTTTTGCAAAAAAGCTTCAACTCAGTGAGATAAACACTTTTTGACCGTATGGATGTATCTTTTCAAAATGTTGCAGGATCACAATGAATTTGACTTATATCATGCAGAATCAAGCCCTTTTCAACATATTTCAGCACCAGCAAGCTGCTAGAAAGGAATCTTTAGTTATTGACACTCTGTTGCAAAAAAGCTTCAACTCAGTGAGAAAAACAGTTTTTGACCATATTGCTATATCTTTTCAAAATGTTGCAGGAGCACAATGATTTTGACTTATATTATGCAGAATCAAGCCCTTTTCAACATATTTCAGCACCAGCAAGCTGCTAGAATGGAATCTTTAGTTATTGACACTCTTTATCAAAAACGCTTCAACTCAGTGAGATAAACACTTTTTGACCGTATGGCTATATCTTTTCAAAATGTTGCAGGATCACATAGGTTTTGACTTATATTATGCAGAATCAAGCCCTTTTCAACATATTTCAACACCAGCAAGCTGCTAGAAAGGGATCTTTAGTTATTGACACTCTGTTGCAAAAAAGTTTCAACTCAGTGAGATAAACACTTTTTGACCGTTTGGCTATATCTTTTCAAAATGTTGCAGGATCACAATGATTTTGACATATATTATGCAGAGTCAAGCCCTTTTCAACATATGTCAGCACCAGCAAGCTGCTAGAAAGGAACCTTTAGTTATTGACACTCTTTTCCAAAGACGCTTCAACTCAGTGAGATAAACACTTTTTGACCATATGGCTATATCTTTTTAAAATGTTTCAGGATCAAAATAATTTTGACTTATATTATGCAGAATCAAGCCCTTTTCAACATATTTCAGCACCAGCAAGCTGCTAGAAAGGAATCTTTAATAATTGACACTCTGTTGCAAAAAAGCTTCAACTCAGTGAGATAAACACTTTTTGACCGTATGGCTATATCTTTTCAAAATGTTGCAGGATCACAATGATTTTGACTTATATTATGCAGAGTCAAGCCCTTTTCAACATATGTCAGCACCAGCAAGCTGCTAGAAAGGAATCTTTAGTTATTGACACTCTTTATCAAAAACACTTCAACTCTGTGAGATAAACACTTTTTGACCGTATGGCTATATCTTTTCACAATGTTGCAGGATCACAATGATTTTGACTTATATTATGCAGAATCGAACCCTTTTCAACATATTTCAGCACCAGCAAGCTGCTAGAAAGGAATCTTTAGTTATTGACACTCTGTTGCAAAAAAGCTTCAACTCAGTGAGAAAAACAGTTTTTGACCATATTGCTATATCTTTTCAAAATGTTGCAGGAACACAATGATTTTGACTTATATTATGCAGAATCAAGCCCTTTTCAACATATTTCAGCACCAGCAAGCTGCTAGAAAGGAATCTTTAGTTTTCGGACACTCTGTTGCTAAAAAGCTTCAACTCAGTGAGATAAACACTTTTTGACCATATGGCTTTATCTTTTTAAAATGTTGCAGGATCACAATGATTTTGACTTATATTATGCAGAATCAAGCCCTTTTCAACATATTTAGGCACCAGCAAGCTGCTAGAAAGGAATCTTTAGTTATGTACACTCTGTTGCAAAAAAGCTTCAACTCAGTGAGAAAAACACATTTTGACCATATGGCTATATCTTTTCAAAATGTTGCAGGATCACAATGATTTTGACTTATATTATGCAGAATCAAGCCCTTTTCAACATATTTCAGCACCAGCAAGCTGCTAGAAAGGAATCTTTAGTTATTGACACTCTTTATCAAAAACGCTTCAACTCTGTGAGATAAACACTTTTTGACCGTATGGCTATATCTTTTCAAAATTTTGCAGGATTACAATGAATTTGACTTATATTATGCAGAATCAAGCCCTTTTCAACATATTTCAGCACCAGCAAGCTGCTAGAAAGGAATCTTTAGTTATGTACACTCTGTTGCAAAAAAGTTTCAACTCAGTGAGATAAACACTTTTTGACCGTATGGCTATATCTTTTCAAAATGTTGCAGGATCACAATGAATTTGACTTATATTATGCAGAATCAAGCCCTTTTCAACATATTTCAGCACCAGCAAGCTGCTAGAAAGGAATCTTTTGTTATTGACACTCTTTATCAAAAACGCTTCAACTCAGTGAGATAAACACTTTTTGACCGTATGGCTATATCTTTTAAAAAAGGTTGCAGGATCACAATGAATTTGATTAATATTATGCAGAATCAAGCCCTTTTCAACATATTTCAGCACCAGCAAGCTGCTAGAAAGGAATCTTTAGTTATGACACTCTGTTGCTAAAAAGCTTCAACTCAGTGAGATAAACACTTTTTGACCATATGGCTATATCTTTTTAAAATGTTGCAGGATCACAATGATTTTGACTTATATTATGCAGAATCAAGCCCTTTTCAACATATTTCAGCACCAGCAAGCTGCTAGAAAGGAATCTTTAGTTATGTACACTCTGTTGCAAAAAAGCTTCAACTCAGTGAGAAAAACACATTTTGACCGTATGGCTATATCTTTTCAAAATGTTGCAGGATCACAATGATTTTGACTTATATTATGCAGAATCAAGCCCTTTTCAACATATTTCAGCACCAGCAAGCTGCTAGAAAGGAATCTTTAGTTATTGACATTCTGTTGCTAAAAAGCTTCAACTCAGTGAGAAAAACAGTTTTTGACCATATTGCTATATCTTTTCAAAATGTTGCAGGAACACAATGATTTTGACTTATATTATGCAGAATCAAGCCCTTTTCAACATATTTCAGCACCAGCAAGCTGCTAGAATGGAATCTTTAGTTATTGACACTCTTTATCAAAAACGCTTCAACTCAGAGTGATAAACACTTTTTGACCGTATGGCTATATCTTTTCAAAATGTTGCAGGATCACATAGGTTTTGACTTATATTATGCAGAATCAAGCCCTTTTCAACATATTTCAGCACCAGCAAGCTGCTAGAAAGGAATCTTTAGTTATTGACACTCTGTTGCAAAAAAGTTTCAACTCAGTGAGATAAACACTTTTTGACCGTATGGCTATATCTTTTCAAAATGTTGCAGGATCACAATGATTTTGACTTATATTATGCAGAGTCAAGCCCTTTTCAACATATGTCAGCACCAGCAAGCTGCTAGAAAGGAATCTTTAGTTATTGACACTCTTTATCAAAAAAGCTTCAACTCAGTGAGATAAACACTTTTTGACCGTATGGCTATATCTTTTCAAAATGTTGCAGGATCACAATGATTTTGACTTATATTATGCAGAATCAAGCCCTTTTCAACATATTTCAGCACCAGCAAGCTGCTAGAAAGGAATCTTTAGTTATTGACATTCTGTTGCTAAAAAGCTTCAACTCAGTGAGATAAACACTTTTTGACCATATGGCTATATCTTTTTAAAATGTTGCAGGATCACAATGATTTTGACTAATATTATGCAGAATCAAGCCCTTTTCAACATATTTCAGCACCAGCAAGCTGCTAGAAAGGAATCTTTAGTTATTGACACTCTTTATCAAAAAAGCTTCAACTCAGTGAGATAAACACTTTTTGACCGTATGGCTATATCTTTTCAAAATGTTGCAGGATCACAATAATTTTGATTTATATTATGCAGAATCAAGCCCTTTTCAACATATTTCAGCACCAGCAAGCTGCTAGAAAGGGATCTATAGTTATTGACACTCTTTTCCAAAGACGCTTCAACTCAGTGAGATAAACACTTTTTGACCATATGGTTATATCTTTTTAAAATGTTGCAGGATCACAATGATTTTGACTTATATTATGCAGAATCAAGCCCTTTTCAACATATTTCAGCACCAGCAAGCTGCTAGAAAGGAATCTTTAGTTATTGACACTCCTTTGCAAAAAAGCTTCAACTCAGTGAGATAAACACTTTTTGACCGTATGGCTATATCTTTTAAAAAAGGTTGCAGGATCACAATGAATTTGACTTATATTATGCAGAATCAAGCCCTTTTCAACATATTTCAGCACCAGCAAGCTGCTAGAAAGGAATCTTTAGTTATTGACACTCTGTTGCAAAAAAGCTTCAACTCAGTGAGATGAACATTTTTTGATCATATGGCTATATCTTTTTAAAATGTTTCAGGATCACAATGATTTTGACTTATATTATGCAGAATCAAGCCCTTTTCAACATATTTCAGCACCAGCAAGCTGCTAGAAAGGAATCTTTAGTTATTGACACTCTTTATCAAAAAATCTTCACCTCAGTGAGATAAACACTTTTTGACCATTTGGCTATATCTTTTTAAAATGTTGCAGGATCACAATGATTTTGACGTATATTATGCAGAATCAAGCCCTTTTCAACATATTTCAGCACCAGCAAGCTGCTAGAAAGGAATCTTTAGTTATTGACACTCTGTTTCAAAAAAGCTTCAACTCAGTGAGATAAACACTTTTTGACCGTATGGCTATATCTTTTTAAAATGTTGCAGGATCACAATGATTTTGACTTATATTATGCAGAATCAAGCCCTTTTCAACATATTTCAGCACCAGCAAGCTGCTAGAAAGGAATCTTTAGTTATTGACACTCTTTATCAAAAACGCTTCAACTCTGTGAGATCAACACTTTTTGACCGTATGGCTATATCTTTTCACAATGTTGCAGGATCACAATGATTTTGACTTATATTATGCAGAATCAAGCCCTTTTCAACATATTTCAGCACCAGCAAGCTGCTAGAAAGGAATCTTTAGTTATTGACACTCTGTTGCAAAAACGCTTCAACTCAGTGAGAAAAACAGTTTTTGACCATATTGCTATATCTTTTCAAAATGTTGCAGGAACACAATGATTTTGACTTATATTATGCAGAATCAAGCCCTTTTCAACATATTTCAGCACCAGCAAGCTGCTAGAATGGAATCTTTAGTTATTGACACTCTTTATCAAAAACGCATCAACTCAGTGAGATAAACACTTTTTGACCGTTTGGCTATATCTTTTCAAAATGTTGCAGGATCACATAGGTTTTGAGTTATATTATGCAGAATCAAGCCCTTTTCAACATATTTCAGCACCAGAAAGCTGCTAGAAAGGAATCTTTAGTTATTGACACTCTGTTGCAAAAAAGTTTCAACTCAGTGAGATAAACACTTTTTGACCGTATGGCTATATCTTTTCAAAATGTTGCAGGATCACAATGATTTTGACATATATTATGCAGAATTAAGCCCTTTTCAACATATTTCAGCACCAGCAAGCTGCTAGAAAGGAATCTTTAGTTATGTACACTCTGTTGCAAAAAAGCTTCAACTCAGTGAGAAAAACACATTTTGACCATATGGCTATATCTTTTCAAAATGTTGCAGGATCACAATGATTTTGATTTATATTATGCAGAATCAAGCCCTTTTCAACATATTTCAGCACCAGCAAGCTGCTAGAAAGGAATCTTTAGTTATTGACACTCTTTATCAAAAACGCTTCAACTCTGTGAGATAAACACTTTTTGACCGTATGGCTATATCTTTTCAAAATGTTGCAGGATCACAATGAATTTGACTTATATTATGCAGAATCAAGCCCTTTTCAACATATGTCAGCACCAGCAAGCTGCTAGAAAGGAATCTTTAGTTATTGACACTCTTTATCAAAAACGCTTCAACTCTGTGAGATAAACACTTTTTGACCGTATGGCTATATCTTTTCAAAATGTTGCAGGATGACAATGAATTTGACTTATATCATGCAGAATCAAGCCCTTTTCAACATTTTTCAGCACCAGCAAGCTGCTAGAAAGGAATCTTTAGTTATTGACACTCTGTTGCAAAAAAGCTTCAACTCAGTGAGAAAAACAGTTTTTGACCATATTGCTATATCTTTTCAAAATGTTGCAGGAACACAATGATTTTGACTTATATTATGCAGAATCAAGCCCTTTTCAACATATTTCAGCACCAGCAAGCTGCTAGAATGGAATCTTTAGTTATTGACACTCTTTATCAAAAACGCTTCAACTCAGTGAGATAAACACTTTTTGACCGTATGGCTATATCTTTTCAAAATGTTGCAGGATCACATAGGTTTTGACTTATATTATGCAGAATCAAGCCCTTTTCAACATATTTCAGCACCAGCAAGCTGCTAGAAAGGAATCTTTAGTTATTGACACTCTGTTGCAAAAAAGTTTCAACTCAGTGAGATAAACACTTTTTGACCGTATGGCTATATCTTTTCAAAATGTTGCAGGATCACAATGATTTTGACTTATATTATGCAGAGTCAAGCCCTTTTCAACATATGTCAGCACCAGCAAGCTGCTAGAAAGGAATCTTTAGTTATTGACACTCTTTATCAAAAAAGCTTCAACTCAGTGAGATAAACACTTTTTGACCGTATGGCTATATCTTTTCAAAATGTTGCAGGATCACAATGATTTTGACTTATATTATGCAGAATCAAGCCCTTTTCAACATATTTCAGCACCAGCAAGCTGCTAGAAAGGAATCTTTAGTTATTGACATTCTGTTGCTAAAAAGCTTCAACTCAGTGAGATAAACACTTTTTGACCATATGGCTATATCTTTTTAAAATGTTGCAGGATCACAATGATTTTGACTAATATTATGCAGAATCATGCCCTTTTCAACATATTTCAGCACCAGCAAGCTGCTAGAAAGGAATCTTTAGTTATTGACACTCTTTATCAAAAAAGCTTCAACTCAGTGAGATAAACACTTTTTGACCGTATGGCTATATCTTTTCAAAATGTTGCATGATCACAATAATTTTGATTTATATTATGCAGAATCAAGCCCTTTTCAACATATGTCAGCACCAGCAAGCTGCTAGAAAGGGATCTATAGTTATTGACACTCTTTTCCAAAGACGCTTCAACTCAGTGAGATAAACACTTTTTGACCATATGGTTATATCTTTTTAAAATGTTGCAGGATCACAATGATTTTGACTTATATTATGCAGAATCAAGCCCTTTTCAACAAATTTCAGCACCAGCAAGCTGCTAGAAAGGAATCTTTAGTTATTGACACTCCTTTGCAAAAAAGCTTCAACTCAGTGAGATAAACACTTTTTGACCGTATGGCTATATCTTTTAAAAAAGGTTGCAGGATCACAATGAATTTGACTTATATTATGCAGAATCAAGCCCTTTTCAACATATTTCAGCACCAGCAAGCTGCTAGAAAGGAATCTTTAGTTATTGACACTCTGTTGCAAAAAAGCTTCAACTCAGTGAGATGAACATTTTTTGATCATAGGGCTATATCTTTTTAAAATGTTTCAGGATCACAATGATTTTGACTTATATTATGCAGAATCAAGCCCTTTTCAACATATTTCAGCACCAGCAAGCTGCTAGAAAGGAATCTCTAGTTATTGACACTCTTTATCAAAAAATCTTCACCTCAGTGAGATAAACACTTTTTGACCATTTGGCTATATCTTTTTAAAATGTTGCAGGATCACAATGATTTTGACTTATATTATGCAGAATCAAGCCCTTTTCAACATATTTCAGCACCAGCAAGCTGCTAGAAAGGAATCTTTAGTTATTGACACTCTGTTTCAAAAAAGCTTCAACTCAGTGAGATAAACACTTTTTGACCATATGGCTATATCTTTTTAAAATGTTGCAGGATCACAATGAATTTGACTTATATTATGCAGAATCAAGCCCTTTTCAACATATTTCAGCACCAGCAAGCTGCTAGAAAGGAATCTTTAGTTATTGACACTCTTTATCAAAAACGCTTCAACTCTGTGAGATCAACACTTTTTGACCGTATGGCTATATCTTTTCACAATGTTGCAGGATCACGATGATTTTGACTTATATTATGCAGAATCAAGCCCTTTTCAACATATTTCAGCACCAGCAAGCTGCTAGAAAGGAATCTTTAGTTATTGACACTCTGTTGCAAAAAAGCTTCAACTCAGTGAGATAAACACTTTTTGACCGTATGGCTATATCTTTTCAAAATGTTGCAGGATCACAATGATTTTGACATATATTATGCAGAATTAAGCCCTTTTCAACATATTTCAGCACAGGCAAGCTGCTAGAAAGGAATATTTAGTTATTGACACTCTTTATCAAAAACGCTTCAACTCAGTGAGATAAACACTTTTTGACCATATGGCTATATCTTTTCAAAATGTTGCAGGATCACAATGATTTTGACTTACATTATGCAGAATCAAGTCCTTTTCAACATATTTCAGCACCAGCAAGCTGCTAGAAAGGAATCTTTAGTTATTGACACTCTTTATCAAAAACGCTTCAACTCTGTGAGATCAACACTTTTTGACCGTATGGCTATATCTTTTCACAATGTTGCAGTATCACAATGATTTTGACTTATATTATGCAGAATCAAGCCCTTTTCAACATATTTCAGCACCAGCAAGCTGCTAGAAAGGAATCTTTAGTTATTGACACTCTTTATCAAAAACGCTTCAACTCTGTGAGATCAACACTTTTTGACCGTATGGCTATATCTTTTCACAATGTTGCAGGATCACAATGATTTTGACTTATATTATGCAGAATCAAGCCCTTTTCAACATATTTCAGCACCAGCAAGCTGGTAGAAAGGAATCTTTAGTTATTGACACTCTGTTGCAAAAACGCTTCAACTCAGTGAGAAAAACAGTTTTTGACCATATTGCTATATCTTTTCAAAATGTTGCAGGAACACAATGATTTTGACTTATATTATGCAGAATCAAGCCCTTTTCAACATATTTCAGCACCAGCAAGCTGCTAGAATGGAATCTTTAGTTATTGACACTCTTTATCAAAAACGCATCAACTCAGTGAGATAAACACTTTTTGACCGTATGGCTATATCTTTTCAAAATGTTGCAGGATCACATAGGTTTTGAGTTATATTATGCAGAATCAAGCCCTTTTCAACATATTTCAGCACCAGAAAGCTGCTAGAAAGGAATCTTTAGTTATGTACACTCTGTTGCAAAAAAGCTTCAACTCAGTGAGAAAAACACATTTTGACCGTATGGCTATATCTTTTTAAAATGTTGCAGGATCACAATGATTTTGACTTATATTATGCAGAATCAAGCCCTTTTCAACATATTTCAGCACCAGCAAGCTGCTAGAATGGAATCTTTAGTTATTGACACTCTTTATCAAAAACGCTTCAACTCAGAGTGATAAACACTTTTTGACCGTATGGCTATATCTTTTCAAAATGTTGCAGGATCACATAGGTTTTGACTTATATTATGCAGAATCAAGCCCTTTTCAACATATTTCAGCACCAGCAAGCTGCTAGAAAGGAATCTTTAGTTATTGACACTCTGTTGCAAAAAAGTTTCAACTCAGTGAGATAAACACTTTTTGACCGTATGGCTATATCTTTTCAAAATGTTGCAGGATCACAATGATTTTGACTTATATTATGCAGAGTCAAGCCCTTTTCAACATATGTCAGCACCAGCAAGCTGCTAGAAAGGAATCTTTAGTTATTGACACTCTTTATCAAAAAAGCTTCAACTCAGTGAGATAAACACTTTTTGACCGTATGGCTATATCTTTTCAAAATGTTGCAGGATCACAATGATTTTGACTTATATTATGCAGAATCAAGCCCTTTTCAACATATTTCAGCACCAGCAAGCTGCTAGAAAGGAATCTTTAGTTATTGACATTCTGTTGCTAAAAAGCTTCAACTCAGTGAGATAAACACTTTTTGACCATATGGCTATATCTTTTTAAAATGTTGCAGGATCACAATGATTTTGACTAATATTATGCAGAATCAAGCCCTTTTCAACATATTTCAGCACCAGCAAGCTGCTAGAAAGGAATCTTTAGTTATTGACACTCTTTATCAAAAAAGCTTCAACTCAGTGAGATAAACACTTTTTGACCGTATGGCTATATCTTTTCAAAATGTTGCAGGATCACAATAATTTTGATTTATATTATGCAGAATCAAGCCCTTTTCAACATATTTCAGCACCAGCAAGCTGCTAGAAAGGGATCTATAGTTATTGACACTCTTTTCCAAAGACGCTTCAACTCAGTGAGATAAACACTTTTTGACCATATGGTTATATCTTTTTAAAATGTTGCAGGATCACAATGATTTTGACTTATATTATGCAGAATCAAGCCCTTTTCAACATATTTCAGCACCAGCAAGCTGCTAGAAAGGAATCTTTAGTTATTGACACTCCTTTGCAAAAAAGCTTCAACTCAGTGAGATAAACACTTTTTGACCGTATGGCTATATCTTTTAAAAAAGGTTGCAGGATCACAATGAATTTGACTTATATTATGCAGAATCAAGCCCTTTTCAACATATTTCAGCACCAGCAAGCTGCTAGAAAGGAATCTTTAGTTATTGACACTCTGTTGCAAAAAAGCTTCAACTCAGTGAGATGAACATTTTTTGATCATATGGCTATATCTTTTTAAAATGTTTCAGGATCACAATGATTTTGACTTATATTATGCAGAATCAAGCCCTTTTCAACATATTTCAGCACCAGCAAGCTGCTAGAAAGGAATCTTTAGTTATTGACACTCTTTATCAAAAAATCTTCACCTCAGTGAGATAAACACTTTTTGACCATTTGGCTATATCTTTTTAAAATGTTGCAGGATCACAATGATTTTGACGTATATTATGCAGAATCAAGCCCTTTTCAACATATTTCAGCACCAGCAAGCTGCTAGAAAGGAATCTTTAGTTATTGACACTCTGTTTCAAAAAAGCTTCAACTCAGTGAGATAAACACTTTTTGACCGTATGGCTATATCTTTTTAAAATGTTGCAGGATCACAATGATTTTGACTTATATTATGCAGAATCAAGCCCTTTTCAACATATTTCAGCACCAGCAAGCTGCTAGAAAGGAATCTTTAGTTATTGACACTCTTTATCAAAAACGCTTCAACTCTGTGAGATCAACACTTTTTGACCGTATGGCTATATCTTTTCACAATGTTGCAGGATCACAATGATTTTGACTTATATTATGCAGAATCAAGCCCTTTTCAACATATTTCAGCACCAGCAAGCTGCTAGAAAGGAATCTTTAGTTATTGACACTCTGTTGCAAAAACGCTTCAACTCAGTGAGAAAAACAGTTTTTGACCATATTGCTATATCTTTTCAAAATGTTGCAGGAACACAATGATTTTGACTTATATTATGCAGAATCAAGCCCTTTTCAACATATTTCAGCACCAGCAAGCTGCTAGAATGGAATCTTTAGTTATTGACACTCTTTATCAAAAACGCATCAACTCAGTGAGATAAACACTTTTTGACCGTTTGGCTATATCTTTTCAAAATGTTGCAGGATCACATAGGTTTTGAGTTATATTATGCAGAATCAAGCCCTTTTCAACATATTTCAGCACCAGAAAGCTGCTAGAAAGGAATCTTTAGTTATTGACACTCTGTTGCAAAAAAGTTTCAACTCAGTGAGATAAACACTTTTTGACCGTATGGCTATATCTTTTCAAAATGTTGCAGGATCACAATGATTTTGACATATATTATGCAGAATTAAGCCCTTTTCAACATATTTCAGCACCAGCAAGCTGCTAGAAAGGAATCTTTAGTTATGTACACTCTGTTGCAAAAAAGCTTCAACTCAGTGAGAAAAACACATTTTGACCATATGGCTATATCTTTTCAAAATGTTGCAGGATCACAATGATTTTGATTTATATTATGCAGAATCAAGCCCTTTTCAACATATTTCAGCACCAGCAAGCTGCTAGAAAGGAATCTTTAGTTATTGACACTCTTTATCAAAAACGCTTCAACTCTGTGAGATAAACACTTTTTGACCGTATGGCTATATCTTTTCAAAATGTTGCAGGATCACAATGAATTTGACTTATATTATGCAGAATCAAGCCCTTTTCAACATATGTCAGCACCAGCAAGCTGCTAGAAAGGAATCTTTAGTTATTGACACTCTTTATCAAAAACGCTTCAACTCTGTGAGATAAACACTTTTTGACCGTATGGCTATATCTTTTCAAAATGTTGCAGGATGACAATGAATTTGACTTATATCATGCAGAATCAAGCCCTTTTCAACATTTTTCAGCACCAGCAAGCTGCTAGAAAGGAATCTTTAGTTATTGACACTCTGTTGCAAAAAAGCTTCAACTCAGTGAGAAAAACAGTTTTTGACCATATTGCTATATCTTTTCAAAATGTTGCAGGAACACAATGATTTTGACTTATATTATGCAGAATCAAGCCCTTTTCAACATATTTCAGCACCAGCAAGCTGCTAGAATGGAATCTTTAGTTATTGACACTCTTTATCAAAAACGCTTCAACTCAGTGAGATAAACACTTTTTGACCGTATGGCTATATCTTTTCAAAATGTTGCAGGATCACATAGGTTTTGACTTATATTATGCAGAATCAAGCCCTTTTCAACATATTTCAGCACCAGCAAGCTGCTAGAAAGGAATCTTTAGTTATTGACACTCTGTTGCAAAAAAGTTTCAACTCAGTGAGATAAACACTTTTTGACCGTATGGCTATATCTTTTCAAAATGTTGCAGGATCACAATGATTTTGACTTATATTATGCAGAGTCAAGCCCTTTTCAACATATGTCAGCACCAGCAAGCTGCTAGAAAGGAATCTTTAGTTATTGACACTCTTTATCAAAAAAGCTTCAACTCAGTGAGATAAACACTTTTTGACCGTATGGCTATATCTTTTCAAAATGTTGCAGGATCACAATGATTTTGACTTATATTATGCAGAATCAAGCCCTTTTCAACATATTTCAGCACCAGCAAGCTGCTAGAAAGGAATCTTTAGTTATTGACATTCTGTTGCTAAAAAGCTTCAACTCAGTGAGATAAACACTTTTTGACCATATGGCTATATCTTTTTAAAATGTTGCAGGATCACAATGATTTTGACTAATATTATGCAGAATCATGCCCTTTTCAACATATTTCAGCACCAGCAAGCTGCTAGAAAGGAATCTTTAGTTATTGACACTCTTTATCAAAAAAGCTTCAACTCAGTGAGATAAACACTTTTTGACCGTATGGCTATATCTTTTCAAAATGTTGCATGATCACAATAATTTTGATTTATATTATGCAGAATCAAGCCCTTTTCAACATATGTCAGCACCAGCAAGCTGCTAGAAAGGGATCTATAGTTATTGACACTCTTTTCCAAAGACGCTTCAACTCAGTGAGATAAACACTTTTTGACCATATGGTTATATCTTTTTAAAATGTTGCAGGATCACAATGATTTTGACTTATATTATGCAGAATCAAGCCCTTTTCAACAAATTTCAGCACCAGCAAGCTGCTAGAAAGGAATCTTTAGTTATTGACACTCCTTTGCAAAAAAGCTTCAACTCAGTGAGATAAACACTTTTTGACCGTATGGCTATATCTTTTAAAAAAGGTTGCAGGATCACAATGAATTTGACTTATATTATGCAGAATCAAGCCCTTTTCAACATATTTCAGCACCAGCAAGCTGCTAGAAAGGAATCTTTAGTTATTGACACTCTGTTGCAAAAAAGCTTCAACTCAGTGAGATGAACATTTTTTGATCATAGGGCTATATCTTTTTAAAATGTTTCAGGATCACAATGATTTTGACTTATATTATGCAGAATCAAGCCCTTTTCAACATATTTCAGCACCAGCAAGCTGCTAGAAAGGAATCTCTAGTTATTGACACTCTTTATCAAAAAATCTTCACCTCAGTGAGATAAACACTTTTTGACCATTTGGCTATATCTTTTTAAAATGTTGCAGGATCACAATGATTTTGACTTATATTATGCAGAATCAAGCCCTTTTCAACATATTTCAGCACCAGCAAGCTGCTAGAAAGGAATCTTTAGTTATTGACACTCTGTTTCAAAAAAGCTTCAACTCAGTGAGATAAACACTTTTTGACCATATGGCTATATCTTTTTAAAATGTTGCAGGATCACAATGAATTTGACTTATATTATGCAGAATCAAGCCCTTTTCAACATATTTCAGCACCAGCAAGCTGCTAGAAAGGAATCTTTAGTTATTGACACTCTTTATCAAAAACGCTTCAACTCTGTGAGATCAACACTTTTTGACCGTATGGCTATATCTTTTCACAATGTTGCAGGATCACGATGATTTTGACTTATATTATGCAGAATCAAGCCCTTTTCAACATATTTCAGCACCAGCAAGCTGCTAGAAAGGAATCTTTAGTTATTGACACTCTGTTGCAAAAAAGCTTCAACTCAGTGAGATAAACACTTTTTGACCGTATGGCTATATCTTTTCAAAATGTTGCAGGATCACAATGATTTTGACATATATTATGCAGAATTAAGCCCTTTTCAACATATTTCAGCACAGGCAAGCTGCTAGAAAGGAATATTTAGTTATTGACACTCTTTATCAAAAACGCTTCAACTCAGTGAGATAAACACTTTTTGACCATATGGCTATATCTTTTCAAAATGTTGCAGGATCACAATGATTTTGACTTACATTATGCAGAATCAAGTCCTTTTCAACATATTTCAGCACCAGCAAGCTGCTAGAAAGGAATCTTTAGTTATTGACACTCTTTATCAAAAACGCTTCAACTCTGTGAGATCAACACTTTTTGACCGTATGGCTATATCTTTTCACAATGTTGCAGTATCACAATGATTTTGACTTATATTATGCAGAATCAAGCCCTTTTCAACATATTTCAGCACCAGCAAGCTGCTAGAAAGGAATCTTTAGTTATTGACACTCTTTATCAAAAACGCTTCAACTCTGTGAGATCAACACTTTTTGACCGTATGGCTATATCTTTTCACAATGTTGCAGGATCACAATGATTTTGACTTATATTATGCAGAATCAAGCCCTTTTCAACATATTTCAGCACCAGCAAGCTGGTAGAAAGGAATCTTTAGTTATTGACACTCTGTTGCAAAAACGCTTCAACTCAGTGAGAAAAACAGTTTTTGACCATATTGCTATATCTTTTCAAAATGTTGCAGGAACACAATGATTTTGACTTATATTATGCAGAATCAAGCCCTTTTCAACATATTTCAGCACCAGCAAGCTGCTAGAATGGAATCTTTAGTTATTGACACTCTTTATCAAAAACGCATCAACTCAGTGAGATAAACACTTTTTGACCGTATGGCTATATCTTTTCAAAATGTTGCAGGATCACATAGGTTTTGAGTTATATTATGCAGAATCAAGCCCTTTTCAACATATTTCAGCACCAGAAAGCTGCTAGAAAGGAATCTTTAGTTATGTACACTCTGTTGCAAAAAAGCTTCAACTCAGTGAGAAAAACACATTTTGACCATATGGCTATATCTTTTCAAAATGTTGCAGGATCACAATGATTTTGATTTATATTATGCAGAATCAAGCCCTTTTCAACATATTTCAGCACCAGCACGCTGCTAGAAAGGAATCTTTAGTTATTGACACTCTTTATCAAAAACGCTTCAACTCTGTGAGATAAACACTTTTTGACCGTATGGCTATATCTTTTCAAAATGTTGCAGGATCACAATGAATTTGACTTATATTATGCAGAATCAAGCCCTTTTCAACATATGTCAGCACCAGCAAGCTGCTAGAAAGGAATCTTTAGTTATTGACACTCTTTATCAAAAACGCTTCAACTCTGTGAGATAAACACTTTTTGACCGTATGGCTATATCTTTTCAAAATGTTGCAGGATGACAATGAATTTGACTTATATCATGCAGAATCAAGCCCTTTTCAACATATTTCAGCACCAGCAAGCTGCTAGAATGGAATCTTTAGTTATTGACACTCTTTATCAAAAACGCTTCAACTCAGTGAGATAAACACTTTTTGACCGTATGGCTATATCTTTTCAAAATGTTGCAGGATCACATAGGTTTTGACTTATATTATGCAGAATCAAGCCCTTTTCAACATATTTCAGCACCAGCAAGCTGCTAGAAAGGAATCTTTAGTTATTGACACTCTGTTGCAAAAAAGTTTCAACTCAGTGAGATAAACACTTTTTGACCGTATGGCTATATCTTTTCAAAATGTTGCAGGATCACAATGATTTTGACTTATATTATGCAGAGTCAAGCCCTTTTCAACATATGTCAGCACCAGCAAGCTGCTAGAAAGGAATCTTTAGTTATTGACACTCTTTATCAAAAAAGCTTCAACTCAGTGAGATAAACACTTTTTGACCGTATGGCTATATCTTTTCAAAATGTTGCAGGATCACAATGATTTTGACTTATATTATGCAGAATCAAGCCCTTTTCAACATATTTCAGCACCAGCAAGCTGCTAGAAAGGAATCTTTAGTTATTGACATTCTGTTGCTAAAAAGCTTCAACTCAGTGAGATAAACACTTTTTGACCATATGGCTATATCTTTTTAAAATGTTGCAGGATCACAATGATTTTGACTAATATTATGCAGAATCAAGCCCTTTTCAACATATTTCAGCACCAGCAAGCTGCTAGAAAGGAATCTTTAGTTATTGACACTCTTTATCAAAAAAGCTTCAACTCAGTGAGATAAACACTTTTTGACCGTATGGCTATATCTTTTCAAAATGTTGCATGATCACAATAATTTTGATTTATATTATGCAGAATCAAGCCCTTTTCAACATATTTCAGCACCAGCAAGCTGCTAGAAAGGGATCTATAGTTATTGACACTCTTTTCCAAAGACGCTTCAACTCAGTGAGATAAACACTTTTTGACCATATGGTTATATCTTTTTAAAATGTTGCAGGATCACAATGATTTTGACTTATATTATGCAGAATCAAGCCCTTTTCAACATATTTCAGCACCAGCAAGCTGCTAGAAAGGAATCTTTAGTTATTGACACTCCTTTGCAAAAAAGCTTCAACTCAGTGAGATAAACACTTTTTGACCGTATGGCTATATCTTTTAAAAAAGGTTGCAGGATCACAATGAATTTGACTTATATTATGCAGAATCAAGCCCTTTTCAACATATTTCAGCACCAGCAAGCTGCTAGAAAGGAATCTTTAGTTATTGACACTCTGTTGCAAAAAAGCTTCAACTCAGTGAGATGAACATTTTTTGATCATATGGCTATATCTTTTTAAAATGTTTCAGGATCACAATGATTTTGACTTATATTATGCAGAATCAAGCCCTTTTCAACATATTTCAGCACCAGCAAGCTGCTAGAAAGGAATCTCTAGTTATTGACACTCTTTATCAAAAAATCTTCACCTCAGTGAGATAAACACTTTTTGACCATTTGGCTATATCTTTTTAAAATGTTGCAGGATCACAATGATTTTGACTTATATTATGCAGAATCAAGCCCTTTTCAACATATTTCAGCACCAGCAAGCTGCTAGAAAGGAATCTTTAGTTATTGACACTCTGTTTCAAAAAAGCTTCAACTCAGTGAGATAAACACTTTTTGACCATATGGCTATATCTTTTTAAAATGTTGCAGGATCACAATGATTTTGACTTATATTATGCAGAATCAAGCCCTTTTCAACATATTTCAGCACCAGCAAGCTGCTAGAAAGGAATCTTTAGTTATTGACGCTCTTTATCAAAAACGCTTCAACTCTGTGAGATCAACACTTTTTGACCGTATGGCTATATCTTTTCACAATGTTGCAGGATCACGATGATTTTGACTTATATTATGCAGAATCAAGCCCTTTTCAACATATTTCAGCACCAGCAAGCTGCTAGAAAGGAATCTTTAGTTATTGACACTCTGTTGCAAAAAAGCTTCAACTCAGTGAGAAAAACAGTTTTTGACCATATTGCTATATCTTTTCAAAATGTTGCAGGAACACAATGATTTTGACTTATATTATGCAGAATCAAGCCCTTTTCAACATATTTCAGCACCAGCAAGCTGCTAGAATGGAATCTTTAGTTATTGACACTCTTTATCAAAAACGCATCAACTCAGTGAGATAAACACTTTTTGACCGTATGGCTATATCTTTTCAAAATGTTGCAGGATCACAATGATTTTGACTTATATTATGCAGAATCAAGCCCTTTTCAACATATTTCAGCACCAGAAAGCTGCTAGAAAGGAATCTTTAGTTATTGACACTCTGTTGCAAAAAAGTTTCAACTCAGTGAGATAAACACTTTTTGACCGTATGGCTATATCTTTTCAAAATGTTGCAGGATCACAATGATTTTGACATATATTATGCAGAATTAAGCCCTTTTCAACATATTTCAGCACCAGCAAGCTGCTAGAAAGGAATATTTAGTTATTGACACTCTTTATCAAAAACGCTTCAACTCAGTGAGATAAACACTTTTTGACCATATGGCTATATCTTTTCAAAATGTTGCAGGATCACAATGATTTTGACTTACATTATGCAGAATCAAGTCCTTTTCAACATATTTCAGCACCAGCAAGCTGCTAGAAAGGAATCTTTAGTTATTGACACTCTTTATCAAAAACGCTTCAACTCTGTGAGATCAACACTTTTTGACCGTATGGCTATATCTTTTCACAATGTTGCAGTATCACAATGATTTTGACTTATATTATGCAGAATCAAGCCCTTTTCAACATATTTCAGCACCAGCAAGCTGCTAGAAAGGAATCTTTAGTTATTGACACTCTTTATCAAAAACGCTTCAACTCTGTGAGATCAACACTTTTTGACCGTATGGCTATATCTTTTCACAATGTTGCAGGATCACAATGATTTTGACTTATATTATGCAGAATCAAGCCCTTTTCAACATATTTCAGCACCAGCAAGCTGGTAGAAAGGAATCTTTAGTTATTGACACTCTGTTGCAAAAACGCTTCAACTCAGTGAGAAAAACAGTTTTTGACCATATTGCTATATCTTTTCAAAATGTTGCAGGAACACAATGATTTTGACTTATATTATGCAGAATCAAGCCCTTTTCAACATATTTCAGCACCAGCAAGCTGCTAGAATGGAATCTTTAGTTATTGACACTCTTTATCAAAAACGCATCAACTCAGTGAGATAAACACTTTTTGACCGTATGGCTATATCTTTTCAAAATGTTGCAGGATCACATAGGTTTTGACTTATATTATGCAGAATCAAGCCCTTTTCAACATATTTCAGCACCAGCAAGCTGCTAGAAAGGAATCTTTAGTTATTGACACTCTGTTGCAAAAAAGTTTCAACTCAGAGAGATAAACACTTTTTGACCGCATGGCTTTATCTTTTCAAAATGTTGCAGGATCACAATGATTTTGACTTATATTATGCAGAATCGAGCCCTTTTCAACATATTTCAGCACCAGCAAGCTGCTAGAAAGGAATATTTAGTTATTGACACTCTTTTGCAAAAAAGCTTCAACTCAGTGAGATAAACACTTTTTGACCGTATGGATGTATCTTTTCAAAATGTTGCAGGATCACAATGAATTTGACTTATATCATGCAGAATCAAGCCCTTTTCAACATATTTCAGCACCAGCAAGCTGCTAGAAAGGAATCTTTAGTTATTGACACTCTGTTGCAAAAAAGCTTCAACTCAGTGAGAAAAACAGTTTTTGACCATATTGCTATATCTTTTCAAAATGTTGCAGGAGCACAATGATTTTGACTTATATTATGCAGAATCAAGCCCTTTTCAACATATTTCAGCACCAGCAAGCTGCTAGAATGGAATCTTTAGTTATTGACACTCTTTATCAAAAACGCTTCAACTCAGTGAGATAAACACTTTTTGACCGTATGGCTATATCTTTTCAAAATGTTGCAGGATCACATAGGTTTTGACTTATATTATGCAGAATCAAGCCCTTTTCAACATATTTCAACACCAGCAAGCTGCTAGAAAGGGATCTTTAGTTATTGACACTCTGTTGCAAAAAAGTTTCAACTCAGTGAGATAAACACTTTTTGACCGTTTGGCTATATCTTTTCAAAATGTTGCAGGATCACAATGATTTTGACATATATTATGCAGAGTCAAGCCCTTTTCAACATATGTCAGCACCAGCAAGCTGCTAGAAAGGAACCTTTAGTTATTGACACTCTTTTCCAAAGACGCTTCAACTCAGTGAGATAAACACTTTTTGACCATATGGCTATATCTTTTTAAAATGTTTCAGGATCAAAATAATTTTGACTTATATTATGCAGAATCAAGCCCTTTTCAACATATTTCAGCACCAGCAAGCTGCTAGAAAGGAATCTTTAATAATTGACACTCTGTTGCAAAAAAGCTTCAACTCAGTGAGATAAACACTTTTTGACCGTATGGCTATATCTTTTCAAAATGTTGCAGGATCACAATGATTTTGACTTATATTATGCAGAGTCAAGCCCTTTTCAACATATGTCAGAACCAGCAAGCTGCTAGAAAGGAATCTTTAGTTATTGACACTCTTTTCCAAAGACGCTTCAAATCAGTGAGATAAACACGTTTTGACCATATGGCTATATCTTTTTAAAATGTTTCAGGATCAAAATAATTTTGACTTATATTATGCAGAATCAAGCCCTTTTCAACATATTTCAGCACCAGCAAGCTGCTAGAAAGGAATCTTTAGTTATTGACACTCTGTTGCTAAAAAGCTTCAACTCAGTGAGATAAACACTTTTTGACCATATGGCTTTATCTTTTTAAAATGTTGCAGGATCACAATGAATTTGACTTATATTATGCAGAATCAAGCCCTTTTCAACATATTTCAGCACCAGCAAGCTGCTAGAAAGGAATCTTTAGTTATTGACACTCTTTATCAAAAACACTTCAACTCTGTGAGATAAACACTTTTTGACCGTATGGCTATATCTTTTCACAATGTTGCAGGATCACAATGATTTTGACTTATATTATGCAGAATCGAACCCTTTTCAACATATTTCAGCACCAGCAAGCTGCTAGAAAGGAATCTTTAGTTATTGACACTCTGTTGCAAAAAAGCTTCAACTCAGTGAGAAAAACAGTTTTTGACCATATTGCTATATCTTTTCAAAATGTTGCAGGAACACAATGATTTTGACTTATATTATGCAGAATCAAGCCCTTTTCAACATATTTCAGCACCAGCAAGCTGCTAGAAAGGAATCTTTAGTTATTGACACTCTTTATCAAAAAAGCTTCAACTCAGTGAGATAAACACTTTTTGACCATATGGCTTTATCTTTTCAAAATGTTGCAGGATCACAATGATTTTGACTTATATTATGCAGAATCAAGCCCTTTTCAACATATTTAGGCACCAGCAAGCTGCTAGAAAGGAATCTTTAGTTATGTACACTCTGTTGCAAAAAAGCTTCAACTCAGTGAGAAAAACACATTTTGACCATATGGCTATATCTTTTCAAAATGTTGCAGGATCACAATGATTTTGATTTATATTATGCAGAATCAAGCCCTTTTCAACATATTTCAGCACCAGCAAGCTGCTAGAAAGGAATCTTTAGTTATTGACACTCTTTATCAAAAACGCTTCAACTCTGTGAGATAAACACTTTTTGACCGTATGGCTATATCTTTTCAAAATTTTGCAGGATTACAATGAATTTGACTTATATTATGCAGAATCAAGCCCTTTTCAACATATTTCAGCACCAGCAAGCTGCTAGAAAGGAATCTTTAGTTATTGACACTCTGTTGCTAAAAAGCTTCAACTCAGTGAGATAAACACTTTTTGACCATATGGCTATATCTTTTTAAAATGTTGCAGGATCACAATGATTTTGACTTATATTATGCAGAATCAAGCCCTTTTCAACATATTTCAGCACCAGCAAGCTGCTAGAAAGGAATCTTTAGTTATTGACACTCTTTTGCAAAAAAGCTTCAACTCAGTGAGATAAACACTTTTTGACCGTATGGCTATATCTTTTCAAAATGTTGCAGGATCACAATGAATTTGACTTATATTATGCAGAATCAAGCCCTTTTCAACATATTTCAGCACCAGCAAGCTGCTAGAAAGGAATCTTTAGTTATGTACACTCTGTTGCAAAAAAGCTTCAACTCAGTGAGAAAAACACATTTTGACCATATGGCTATATCTTTTCAAAATGTTGCAGGATCACAATGATTTTGATTTATATTATGCAGAATCAAGCCCTTTTCAACATATTTCAGCACCAGCAAGCTGCTAGAAAGGAATCTTTAGTTATTGACACTCTTTATCAAAAACGCTTCAACTCTGTGAGATAAACACTTTTTGACCGTATGGCTATATCTTTTCAAAATGTTGCAGGATCACAATGAATTTGACTTATATTATGCAGAATCAAGCCCTTTTCAACATATTTCAGCACCAGCAAGCTGCTAGAAAGGAATCTTTAGTTATTGACACTCTTTATCAAAAACGCTTCAACTCTGTGAGATAAACACTTTTTGACCGTATGGCTATATCTTTTCAAAATGTTGCAGGATGACAATGAATTTGACTTATATCATGCAGAATCAAGCCCTTTTCAACATTTTTCAGCACCAGCAAGCTGCTAGAAAGGAATCTTTAGTTATTGACACTCTGTTGCAAAAAAGCTTCAACTCAGTGAGAAAAACAGTTTTTGACCATATTGCTATATCTTTTCAAAATGTTGCAGGAACACAATGATTTTGACTTATATTATGCAGAATCAAGCCCTTTTCAACATATTTCAGCACCAGCAAGCTGCTAGAATGGAATCTTTAGTTATTGACACTCTTTATCAAAAACGCTTCAACTCAGTGAGATAAACACTTTTTGACCGTATGGCTATATCTTTTCAAAATGTTGCAGGATCACATAGGTTTTGACTTATATTATGCAGAATCAAGCCCTTTTCAACATATTTCAGCACCAGCAAGCTGCTAGAAAGGAATCTTTAGTTATTGACACTCTGTTGCAAAAAAGTTTCAACTCAGTGAGATAAACACTTTTTGACCGTATGGCTATATCTTTTCAAAATGTTGCAGGATCACAATGATTTTGACTTATATTATGCAGAGTCAAGCCCTTTTCAACATATGTCAGCACCAGCAAGCTGCTAGAAAGGAATCTTTAGTTATTGACGCTCTTTATCAAAAAAGCTTCAACTCAGTGAGATAAACACTTTTTGACCGTATGGCTATATCTTTTCAAAATGTTGCAGGATCACAATGATTTTGACTTATATTATGCAGAATCAAGCCCTTTTCAACATATTTCAGCACCAGCAAGCTGCTAGAAAGGAATCTTTAGTTATTGACATTCTGTTGCTAAAAAGCTTCAACTCAGTGAGATAAACACTTTTTGACCATATGGCTATATCTTTTTAAAATGTTGCAGGATCACAATGATTTTGACTAATATTATGCAGAATCAAGCCCTTTTCAACATATTTCAGCACCAGCAAGCTGCTAGAAAGGAATCTTTAGTTATTGACACTCTTTATCAAAAAAGCTTCAACTCAGTGAGATAAACACTTTTTGACCGTATGGCTATATCTTTTCAAAATGTTGCATGATCACAATAATTTTGATTTATATTATGCAGAATCAAGCCCTTTTCAACATATTTCAGCACCAGCAAGCTGCTAGAAAGGGATCTATAGTTATTGACACTCTTTTCCAAAGACGCTTCAACTCAGTGAGATAAACACTTTTTGACCATATGGTTATATCTTTTTAAAATGTTGCAGGATCACAATAATTTTGACTTATATTATGCAGAATCAGGCCCTTTTCAACATATTTCAGCACCAGCAAGCTGCTAGAAAGGAATCTTTAGTTATTGACATTCTGTTGCTAAAAAGCTTCAACTCAGTGAGATAAACACTTTTTGACCGTATGGCTATATCTTTTAAAAAAGGTTGCAGGATCACAATGAATTTGACTTATATTATGCAGAATCAAGCCCTTTTCAACATATTTCAGCACCAGCAAGCTGCTAGAAAGGAATCTTTAGTTATTGACACTCTGTTGCTAAAATGCTTCAACTCAGTGAGACAAACACTTTTTGACCATATGGCTATATCTTTTTAAAATGTTGCAGGATCACAATGATTTTGACTAATATTATGCAGAATCAAGCCCTTTTCAACATATTTCAGCACCAGCAAGCTGCTAGAAAGGAATCTTTAGTTATTGACACTCTTTATCAAAAAAGCTTCAACTCAGTGAGATAAACACTTTTTGACCGTATGGCTATATCTTTTCAAAATGTTGCATGATCACAATAATTTTGATTTATATTATGCAGAATCAAGCCCTTTTCAACATATTTCAGCACCAGCAAGCTGCTAGAAAGGGATCTATAGTTATTGACACTCTTTTCCAAAGACGCTTCAACTCAGTGAGATAAACACTTTTTGACCATATTGTTATATCTTTTTAAAATGTTGCAGGATCACAATGATTTTGACTTATATTATGCAGAATCAAGCCCTTTTCAACATATTTCAGCACCAGCAAGCTGCTAGAAAGGAATCTTTAGTTATTGACACTCCTTTGCAAAAAAGCTTCAACTCAGTGAGAAAAACACATTTTGACCATATGGCTATATCTTTTCAAAATGTTGCAGGATCACAATGATTTTGATTTATATTATGCAGAATCAAGCCCTTTTCAACATATTTCAGCACCAGCAAGCTGCTAGAAAGGAATCTTTAGTTATTGACACTCTTTATCAAAAACGCTTCAACTCTGTGAGATAAACACTTTTTGACCGTATGGCTATATCTTTTCAAAATGTTGCAGGATCACAATGAATTTGACTTATATTATGCAGAATCAAGCCCTTTTCAACATATGTCAGCACCAGCAAGCTGCTAGAAAGGAATCTTTAGTTATTGACACTCTTTATCAAAAACGCTTCAACTCTGTGAGATAAACACTTTTTGACCGTATGGCTATATCTTTTCAAAATGTTGCAGGATGACAATGAATTTGACTTATATCATGCAGAATCAAGCCCTTTTCAACATTTTTCAGCACCAGCAAGCTGCTAGAAAGGAATCTTTAGTTATTGACACTCTGTTGCAAAAAAGCTTCAACTCAGTGAGATAAACACTTTTTGACCGTATGGCTATATCTTTTCAAAATGTTGCAGGATCACAATGATTTTGACTTATATTATGCAGAATCAAGCCCTTTTCAACATATTTCAGCACCAGCAAGCTGCTAGAAAGGAATCTTTAGTTATTGACATTCTGTTGCTAAAAAGCTTCAACTCAGTGAGATAAACACTTTTTGACCATATGGCTATATCTTTTTAAAATGTTGCAGGATCACAATGATTTTGACTAATATTATGCAGAATCAAGCCCTTTTCAACATATTTCAGCACCAGCAAGCTGCTAGAAAGGAATCTTTAGTTATTGACACTCTTTATCAAAAAAGCTTCAACTCAGTGAGATAAACACTTTTTGACCGTATGGCTATATCTTTTCAAAATGTTGCATGATCACAATAATTTTGATTTATATTATGCAGAATCAAGCCCTTTTCAACATATTTCAGCACCAGCAAGCTGCTAGAAAGGGATCTATAGTTATTGACACTCTTTTCCAAAGACGCTTCAACTCAGTGAGATAAACACTTTTTGACCATATGGTTATATCTTTTTAAAATGTTGCAGGATCACAATAATTTTGACTTATATTATGCAGAATCAGGCCCTTTTCAACATATTTCAGCACCAGCAAGCTGCTAGAAAGGAATCTTTAGTTATTGACATTCTGTTGCTAAAAAGCTTCAACTCAGTGAGATAAACACTTTTTGACCGTATGGCTATATCTTTTAAAAAAGGTTGCAGGATCACAATGAATTTGACTTATATTATGCAGAATCAAGCCCTTTTCAACATATTTCAGCACCAGCAAGCTGCTAGAAAGGAATCTTTAGTTATTGACACTCTGTTGCTAAAATGCTTCAACTCAGTGAGACAAACACTTTTTGACCATATGGCTATATCTTTTTAAAATGTTGCAGGATCACAATGATTTTGACTAATATTATGCAGAATCAAGCCCTTTTCAACATATTTCAGCACCAGCAAGCTGCTAGAAAGGAATCTTTAGTTATTGACACTCTTTATCAAAAAAGCTTCAACTCAGTGAGATAAACACTTTTTGACCGTATGGCTATATCTTTTCAAAATGTTGCATGATCACAATAATTTTGATTTATATTATGCAGAATCAAGCCCTTTTCAACATATTTCAGCACCAGCAAGCTGCTAGAAAGGGATCTATAGTTATTGACACTCTTTTCCAAAGACGCTTCAACTCAGTGAGATAAACACTTTTTGACCATATTGTTATATCTTTTTAAAATGTTGCAGGATCACAATGATTTTGACTTATATTATGCAGAATCAAGCCCTTTTCAACATATTTCAGCACCAGCAAGCTGCTAGAAAGGAATCTTTAGTTATTGACACTCCTTTGCAAAAAAGCTTCAACTCAGTGAGAAAAACACATTTTGACCATATGGCTATATCTTTTCAAAATGTTGCAGGATCACAATGATTTTGATTTATATTATGCAGAATCAAGCCCTTTTCAACATATTTCAGCACCAGCAAGCTGCTAGAAAGGAATCTTTAGTTATTGACACTCTTTATCAAAAACGCTTCAACTCTGTGAGATAAACACTTTTTGACCGTATGGCTATATCTTTTCAAAATGTTGCAGGATCACAATGAATTTGACTTATATTATGCAGAATCAAGCCCTTTTCAACATATGTCAGCACCAGCAAGCTGCTAGAAAGGAATCTTTAGTTATTGACACTCTTTATCAAAAACGCTTCAACTCTGTGAGATAAACACTTTTTGACCGTATGGCTATATCTTTTCAAAATGTTGCAGGATGACAATGAATTTGACTTATATCATGCAGAATCAAGCCCTTTTCAACATTTTTCAGCACCAGCAAGCTGCTAGAAAGGAATCTTTAGTTATTGACACTCTGTTGCAAAAAAGCTTCAACTCAGTGAGAAAAACAGTTTTTGACCATATTGCTATATCTTTTCAAAATGTTGCAGGAACACAATGATTTTGACTTATATTATGCAGAATCAAGCCCTTTTCAACATATTTCAGCACCAGCAAGCTGCTAGAATGGAATCTTTAGTTATTGACACTCTTTATCAAAAACGCTTCAACTCAGTGAGATAAACACTTTTTGACCGTATGGCTATATCTTTTCAAAATGTTGCAGGATCACATAGGTTTTGACTTATATTATGCAGAATCAAGCCCTTTTCAACATATTTCAGCACCAGCAAGCTGCTAGAAAGGAATCTTTAGTTATTGACACTCTGTTGCAAAAAAGTTTCAACTCAGTGAGATAAACACTTTTTGACCGTATGGCTATATCTTTTCAAAATGTTGCAGGAACACAATGATTTTGACTTATATTATGCAGAATCAAGCCCTTTTCAACATATTTCAGCACCAGCAAGCTGCTAGAATGGAATCTTTAGTTATTGACACTCTTTATCAAAAACGCTTCAACTCAGTGAGATAAACACTTTTTGACCGTATGGCTATATCTTTTCAAAATGTTGCAGGATCACATAGGTTTTGACTTATATTATGCAGAATCAAGCCCTTTTCAACATATTTCAGCACCAGCAAGCTGCTAGAAAGGAATCTTTAGTTATTGACACTCTGTTGCAAAAAAGTTTCAACTCAGTGAGATAAACACTTTTTGACCGTATGGCTATATCTTTTCAAAATGTTGCAGGATCACAATGATTTTGACTTATATTATGCAGAGTCAAGCCCTTTTCAACATATGTCAGCACCAGCAAGCTGCTAGAAAGGAATCTTTAGTTATTGACGCTCTTTATCAAAAAAGCTTCAACTCAGTGAGATAAACACTTTTTGACCGTATGGCTATATCTTTTCAAAATGTTGCAGGATCACAATGATTTTGACTTATATTATGCAGAATCAAGCCCTTTTCAACATATTTCAGCACCAGCAAGCTGCTAGAAAGGAATCTTTAGTTATTGACATTCTGTTGCTAAAAAGCTTCAACTCAGTGAGATAAACACTTTTTGACCGTATGGCTATATCTTTTCAAAATGTTGCATGATCACAATAATTTTGATTTATATTATGCAGAATCAAGCCCTTTTCAACATATTTCAGCACCAGCAAGCTGCTAGAAAGGGATCTATAGTTATTGACACTCTTTTCCAAAGACGCTTCAACTCAGTGAGATAAACACTTTTTGACCATATTGTTATATCTTTTTAAAATGTTGCAGGATCACAATGATTTTGACTTATATTATGCAGAATCAAGCCCTTTTCAACATATTTCAGCACCAGCAAGCTGCTAGAAAGGAATCTTTAGTTATTGACACTCCTTTGCAAAAAAGCTTCAACTCAGTGAGATAAACACTTTTTGACCGTATGGCTATATCTTTTAAAAAAGGTTGCAGGATCACAATGAATTTGACTTATATTATGCAGAATCAAGCCCTTTTCAACATATTTCAGCACCAGCAAGCTGCTAGAAAGGAATCTTTAGTTATTGACACTCTGTTGCTAAAATGCTTCAACTCAGTGAGACAAACACTTTTTGACCATATGGCTATATCTTTTTAAAATGTTGCAGGATCACAATGATTTTGACTTATATTATGCAGAATCAAGCCCTTTTCAACATATTTCAGCACCAGCAAGCTGCTAGAAAGGAATCTTTAGTTATTGACACTCTGTTGCTAAAAAGCTTCAACTCAGTGAGATAAACACTTTTTGACCAAATGGCTTTATCTTTTTAAAATGTTGCAGGATCACAATGATTTTGACTTATATTATGCAGAATCAAGCCCTTTTCAACATATTTCAGCACCAGCAAGCTGCTAGAAAGGAATATTTAGTTATTGACACTCTTTTGCAAAAAAGCTTCAACTCAGTGAGATAAACACTTTTTGACCGTATGGCTGTATCTTTTCAAAATGTTGCAGGATCACAATGAATTTGACTTATATTATGCAGAATCAAGCCCTTTTCAACATATTTCAGCACCAGCAAGCTGCTAGAAAGGAATCTTTAGTTATGTACACTCTGTTGCAAAAAAGCTTCAACTCAGTGAGAAAAACACATTTTGACCATATGGCTATATCTTTTCAAAATGTTGCAGGATCACAATGATTTTGATTTATATTATGCAGAATCAAGCCCTTTTCAACATATTTCAGCACCAGCAAGCTGCTAGAAAGGGATCTATAGTTATTGACACTCTTTTCCAAAGACGCTTCAACTCAGTGAGATAAACACTTTTTGACCATATGGTTATATCTTTTTAAAATGTTGCAGGATCACAATGATTTTGACTTATATTATGCAGAATCAAGCCCTTTTCAACATATTTCAGCACCAGCAAGCTGCTAGAAAGGAATCTTTAGTTATTGACACTCCTTTGCAAAAAAGCTTCAACTCAGTGAGATAAACACTTTTTGACCGTATGGCTATATCTTTTAAAAAAGGTTGCAGGATCACAATGAATTTGACTTATATTATGCAGAATCAAGCCCTTTTCAACATATTTCAGCACCAGCAAGCTGCTAGAAAGGAATCTTTAGTTATTGACACTCTGTTGCAAAAAAGCTTCAACTCAGTGAGATGAACATTTTTTGATCATATGGCTATATCTTTTTAAAATGTTTCAGGATCACAATGATTTTGACTTATATTATGCAGAATCAAGCCCTTTTCAACATATTTCAGCACCAGCAAGCTGCTAGAAAGGAATCTTTAGTTATTGACACTCTGTTTCAAAAAAGCTTCAACTCAGTGAGATAAACACTTTTTGACCGTATGGCTATATCTTTTTAAAATGTTGCAGGATCACAATGATTTTGACTTATATTATGCAGAATCAAGCCCTTTTCAACATATTTCAGCACCAGCAAGCTGCTAGAAAGGAATCTTTAGTTATTGACACTCTTTATCAAAAACGCTTCAACTCTGTGAGATCAACACTTTTTGACCGTATGGCTATATCTTTTCACAATGTTGCAGGATCACAATGATTTTGACTTATATTATGCAGAATCAAGCCCTTTTCAACATATTTCAGCACCAGCAAGCTGCTAGAAAGGAATCTTTAGTTATTGACACTCTGTTGCAAAAACGCTTCAACTCAGTGAGAAAAACAGTTTTTGACCATATTGCTATATCTTTTCAAAATGTTGCAGGAACACAATGATTTTGACTTATATTATGCAGAATCAAGCCCTTTTCAACATATTTCAGCACCAGCAAGCTGCTAGAAAGGAATCTTTAGTTATGTACACTCTGTTGCAAAAAAGCTTCAACTCAGTGAGAAAAACACATTTTGACCATATGGCTATATCTTTTCAAAATGTTGCAGGATCACAATGATTTTGATTTATATTATGCAGAATCAAGCCCTTTTCAACATATTTCAGCACCAGCAAGCTGCTAGAAAGGAATCTTTAGTTATTGACACTCTTTATCAAAAACGCTTCAACTCTGTGAGATAAACACTTTTTGACCGTATGGCTATATCTTTTCAAAATGCTGCAGGATCACAATGAATTTGACTTATATTATGCAGAATCAAGCCCTTTTCAACATATGTCAGCACCAGCAAGCTGCTAGAAAGGAATCTTTAGTTATTGACACTCTTTATCAAAAACGCTTCAACTCTGTGAGATAAACACTTTTTGACCGTATGGCTATATCTTTTCAAAATGTTGCAGGATGACAATGAATTTGACTTATATCATGCAGAATCAAGCCCTTTTCAACATTTTTCAGCACCAGCAAGCTGCTAGAAAGGAATCTTTAGTTATTGACACTCTGTTGCAAAAAAGCTTCAACTCAGTGAGAAAAACAGTTTTTGACCATATTGCTATATCTTTTCAAAATGTTGCAGGAACACAATGATTTTGACTTATATTATGCAGAATCAAGCCCTTTTCAACATATTTCAGCACCAGCAAGCTGCTAGAATGGAATCTTTAGTTATTGACACTCTTTATCAAAAACGCTTCAACTCAGTGAGATAAACACTTTTTGACCGTATGGCTATATCTTTTCAAAATGTTGCAGGATCACATAGGTTTTGACTTATATTATGCAGAATCAAGCCCTTTTCAACATATTTCAGCACCAGCAAGCTGCTAGAAAGGAATCTTTAGTTATTGACACTCTGTTGCAAAAAAGTTTCAACTCAGTGAGATAAACACTTTTTGACCGTATGGCTATATCTTTTCAAAATGTTGCAGGATCACAATGATTTTGACTTATATTATGCAGAGTCAAGCCCTTTTCAACATATGTCAGCACCAGCAAGCTGCTAGAAAGGAATCTTTAGTTATTGACACTCTTTATCAAAAAAGCTTCAACTCAGTGAGATAAACACTTTTTGACCGTATGGCTATATCTTTTCAAAATGTTGCAGGATCACAATGATTTTGACTTATATTATGCAGAATCAAGCCCTTTTCAACATATTTCAGCACCAGCAAGCTGCTAGAAAGGAATCTTTAGTTATTGACATTCTGTTGCTAAAAAGCTTCAACTCAGTGAGATAAACACTTTTTGACCATATGGCTATATCTTTTTAAAATGTTGCAGGATCACAATGATTTTGACTAATATTATGCAGAATCATGCCCTTTTCAACATATTTCAGCACCAGCAAGCTGCTAGAAAGGAATCTTTAGTTATTGACACTCTTTATCAAAAAAGCTTCAACTCAGTGAGATAAACACTTTTTGACCGTATGGCTATATCTTTTCAAAATGTTGCATGATCACAATAATTTTGATTTATATTATGCAGAATCAAGCCCTTTTCAACATATGTCAGCACCAGCAAGCTGCTAGAAAGGGATCTATAGTTATTGACACTCTTTTCCAAAGACGCTTCAACTCAGTGAGATAAACACTTTTTGACCATATGGTTATATCTTTTTAAAATGTTGCAGGATCACAATGATTTTGACTTATATTATGCAGAATCAAGCCCTTTTCAACAAATTTCAGCACCAGCAAGCTGCTAGAAAGGAATCTTTAGTTATTGACACTCCTTTGCAAAAAAGCTTCAACTCAGTGAGATAAACACTTTTTGACCGTATGGCTATATCTTTTAAAAAAGGTTGCAGGATCACAATGAATTTGACTTATATTATGCAGAATCAAGCCCTTTTCAACATATTTCAGCACCAGCAAGCTGCTAGAAAGGAATCTTTAGTTATTGACACTCTGTTGCAAAAAAGCTTCAACTCAGTGAGATGAACATTTTTTGATCATAGGGCTATATCTTTTTAAAATGTTTCAGGATCACAATGATTTTGACTTATATTATGCAGAATCAAGCCCTTTTCAACATATTTCAGCACCAGCAAGCTGCTAGAAAGGAATCTCTAGTTATTGACACTCTTTATCAAAAAATCTTCACCTCAGTGAGATAAACACTTTTTGACCATTTGGCTATATCTTTTTAAAATGTTGCAGGATCACAATGATTTTGACTTATATTATGCAGAATCAAGCCCTTTTCAACATATTTCAGCACCAGCAAGCTGCTAGAAAGGAATCTTTAGTTATTTACACTCTGTTTCAAAAAAGCTTCAACTCAGTGAGATAAACACTTTTTGACCATATGGCTATATCTTTTTAAAATGTTGCAGGATCACAATGAATTTGACTTATATTATGCAGAATCAAGCCCTTTTCAACATATTTCAGCACCAGCAAGCTGCTAGAAAGGAATCTTTAGTTATTGACACTCTTTATCAAAAACGCTTCAACTCTGTGAGATCAACACTTTTTGACCGTATGGCTATATCTTTTCACAATGTTGCAGGATCACGATGATTTTGACTTATATTATGCAGAATCAAGCCCTTTTCAACATATTTCAGCACCAGCAAGCTGCTAGAAAGGAATCTTTAGTTATTGACACTCTGTTGCAAAAAAGCTTCAACTCAGTGAGATAAACACTTTTTGACCGTATGGCTATATCTTTTCAAAATGTTGCAGGATCACAATGATTTTGACATATATTATGCAGAATTAAGCCCTTTTCAACATATTTCAGCACAGGCAAGCTGCTAGAAAGGAATATTTAGTTATTGACACTCTTTATCAAAAACGCTTCAACTCAGTGAGATAAACACTTTTTGACCATATGGCTATATCTTTTCAAAATGTTGCAGGATCACAATGATTTTGACTTACATTATGCAGAATCAAGTCCTTTTCAACATATTTCAGCACCAGCAAGCTGCTAGAAAGGAATCTTTAGTTATTGACACTCTTTATCAAAAACGCTTCAACTCTGTGAGATCAACACTTTTTGACCGTATGGCTATATCTTTTCACAATGTTGCAGTATCACAATGATTTTGACTTATATTATGCAGAATCAAGCCCTTTTCAACATATTTCAGCACCAGCAAGCTGCTAGAAAGGAATCTTTAGTTATTGACACTCTTTATCAAAAACGCTTCAACTCTGTGAGATCAACACTTTTTGACCGTATGGCTATATCTTTTCACAATGTTGCAGGATCACAATGATTTTGACTTATATTATGCAGAATCAAGCCCTTTTCAACATATTTCAGCACCAGCAAGCTGGTAGAAAGGAATCTTTAGTTATTGACACTCTGTTGCAAAAACGCTTCAACTCAGTGAGAAAAACAGTTTTTGACCATATTGCTATATCTTTTCAAAATGTTGCAGGAACACAATGATTTTGACTTATATTATGCAGAATCAAGCCCTTTTCAACATATTTCAGCACCAGCAAGCTGCTAGAATGGAATCTTTAGTTATTGACACTCTTTATCAAAAACGCATCAACTCAGTGAGATAAACACTTTTTGACCGTATGGCTATATCTTTTCAAAATGTTGCAGGATCACATAGGTTTTGAGTTATATTATGCAGAATCAAGCCCTTTTCAACATATTTCAGCACCAGAAAGCTGCTAGAAAGGAATCTTTAGTTATTGACACTCTGTTGCAAAAAAGCTTCAACTCAGTGAGAAAAACACATTTTGACCATATGGCTATATCTTTTCAAAATGTTGCAGGATCACAATGATTTTGATTTATATTATGCAGAATCAAGCCCTTTTCAACATATTTCAGCACCAGCACGCTGCTAGAAAGGAATCTTTAGTTATTGACACTCTTTATCAAAAACGCTTCAACTCTGTGAGATAAACACTTTTTGACCGTATGGCTATATCTTTTCAAAATGTTGCAGGATCACAATGAATTTGACTTATATTATGCAGAATCAAGCCCTTTTCAACATATGTCAGCACCAGCAAGCTGCTAGAAAGGAATCTTTAGTTATTGACACTCTTTATCAAAAACGCTTCAACTCTGTGAGATAAACACTTTTTGACCGTATGGCTATATCTTTTCAAAATGTTGCAGGATGACAATGAATTTGACTTATATCATGCAGAATCAAGCCCTTTTCAACATATTTCAGCACCAGCAAGCTGCTAGAATGGAATCTTTAGTTATTGACACTCTTTATCAAAAACGCTTCAACTCAGTGAGATAAACACTTTTTGACCGTATGGCTATATCTTTTCAAAATGTTGCAGGATCACATAGGTTTTGACTTATATTATGCAGAATCAAGCCCTTTTCAACATATTTCAGCACCAGCAAGCTGCTAGAAAGGAATCTTTAGTTATTGACACTCTGTTGCAAAAAAGTTTCAACTCAGTGAGATAAACACTTTTTGACCGTATGGCTATATCTTTTCAAAATGTTGCAGGATCACAATGATTTTGACTTATATTATGCAGAGTCAAGCCCTTTTCAACATATGTCAGCACCAGCAAGCTGCTAGAAAGGAATCTTTAGTTATTGACACTCTTTATCAAAAAAGCTTCAACTCAGTGAGATAAACACTTTTTGACCGTATGGCTATATCTTTTCAAAATGTTGCAGGATCACAATGATTTTGACTTATATTATGCAGAATCAAGCCCTTTTCAACATATTTCAGCACCAGCAAGCTGCTAGAAAGGAATCTTTAGTTATTGACATTCTGTTGCTAAAAAGCTTCAACTCAGTGAGATAAACACTTTTTGACCATATGGCTATATCTTTTTAAAATGTTGCAGGATCACAATGATTTTGACTAATATTATGCAGAATCAAGCCCTTTTCAACATATTTCAGCACCAGCAAGCTGCTAGAAAGGAATCTTTAGTTATTGACACTCTTTATCAAAAAAGCTTCAACTCAGTGAGATAAACACTTTTTGACCGTATGGCTATATCTTTTCAAAATGTTGCATGATCACAATAATTTTGATTTATATTATGCAGAATCAAGCCCTTTTCAACATATTTCAGCACCAGCAAGCTGCTAGAAAGGGATCTATAGTTATTGACACTCTTTTCCAAAGACGCTTCAACTCAGTGAGATAAACACTTTTTGACCATATGGTTATATCTTTTTAAAATGTTGCAGGATCACAATGATTTTGACTTATATTATGCAGAATCAAGCCCTTTTCAACATATTTCAGCACCAGCAAGCTGCTAGAAAGGAATCTTTAGTTATTGACACTCCTTTGCAAAAAAGCTTCAACTCAGTGAGATAAACACTTTTTGACCGTATGGCTATATCTTTTAAAAAAGGTTGCAGGATCACAATGAATTTGACTTATATTATGCAGAATCAAGCCCTTTTCAACATATTTCAGCACCAGCAAGCTGCTAGAAAGGAATCTTTAGTTATTGACACTCTGTTGCAAAAAAGCTTCAACTCAGTGAGATGAACATTTTTTGATCATATGGCTATATCTTTTTAAAATGTTTCAGGATCACAATGATTTTGACTTATATTATGCAGAATCAAGCCCTTTTCAACATATTTCAGCACCAGCAAGCTGCTAGAAAGGAATCTCTAGTTATTGACACTCTTTATCAAAAAATCTTCACCTCAGTGAGATAAACACTTTTTGACCATTTGGCTATATCTTTTTAAAATGTTGCAGGATCACAATGATTTTGACTTATATTATGCAGAATCAAGCCCTTTTCAACATATTTCAGCACCAGCAAGCTGCTAGAAAGGAATCTTTAGTTATTGACACTCTGTTTCAAAAAAGCTTCAACTCAGTGAGATAAACACTTTTTGACCATATGGCTATATCTTTTTAAAATGTTGCAGGATCACAATGATTTTGACTTATATTATGCAGAATCAAGCCCTTTTCAACATATTTCAGCACCAGCAAGCTGCTAGAAAGGAATCTTTAGTTATTGACGCTCTTTATCAAAAACGCTTCAACTCTGTGAGATCAACACTTTTTGACCGTATGGCTATATCTTTTCACAATGTTGCAGGATCACGATGATTTTGACTTATATTATGCAGAATCAAGCCCTTTTCAACATATTTCAGCACCAGCAAGCTGCTAGAAAGGAATCTTTAGTTATTGACACTCTGTTGCAAAAAAGCTTCAACTCAGTGAGAAAAACAGTTTTTGACCATATTGCTATATCTTTTCAAAATGTTGCAGGAACACAATGATTTTGACTTATATTATGCAGAATCAAGCCCTTTTCAACATATTTCAGCACCAGCAAGCTGCTAGAATGGAATCTTTAGTTATTGACACTCTTTATCAAAAACGCATCAACTCAGTGAGATAAACACTTTTTGACCGTATGGCTATATCTTTTCAAAATGTTGCAGGATCACAATGATTTTGACTTATATTATGCAGAATCAAGCCCTTTTCAACATATTTCAGCACCAGAAAGCTGCTAGAAAGGAATCTTTAGTTATTGACACTCTGTTGCAAAAAAGTTTCAACTCAGTGAGATAAACACTTTTTGACCGTATGGCTATATCTTTTCAAAATGTTGCAGGATCACAATGATTTTGACATATATTATGCAGAATTAAGCCCTTTTCAACATATTTCAGCACCAGCAAGCTGCTAGAAAGGAATATTTAGTTATTGACACTCTTTATCAAAAACGCTTCAACCCAGTGAGATAAACACTTTTTGACCATATGGCTATATCTTTTCAAAATGTTGCAGGATCACAATGATTTTGACTTACATTATGCAGAATCAAGTCCTTTTCAACATATTTCAGCACCAGCAAGCTGCTAGAAAGGAATCTTTAGTTATTGACACTCTTTATCAAAAACGCTTCAACTCTGTGAGATCAACACTTTTTGACCGTATGGCTATATCTTTTCACAATGTTGCAGTATCACAATGATTTTGACTTATATTATGCAGAATCAAGCCCTTTTCAACATATTTCAGCACCAGCAAGCTGCTAGAAAGGAATCTTTAGTTATTGACACTCTTTATCAAAAACGCTTCAACTCTGTGAGATCAACACTTTTTGACCGTATGGCTATATCTTTTCACAATGTTGCAGGATCACAATGATTTTGACTTATATTATGCAGAATCAAGCCCTTTTCAACATATTTCAGCACCAGCAAGCTGGTAGAAAGGAATCTTTAGTTATTGACACTCTGTTGCAAAAACGCTTCAACTCAGTGAGAAAAACAGTTTTTGACCATATTGCTATATCTTTTCAAAATGTTGCAGGAACACAATGATTTTGACTTATATTATGCAGAATCAAGCCCTTTTCAACATATTTCAGCACCAGCAAGCTGCTAGAATGGAATCTTTAGTTATTGACACTCTTTATCAAAAACGCATCAACTCAGTGAGATAAACACTTTTTGACCGTATGGCTATATCTTTTCAAAATGTTGCAGGATCACATAGGTTTTGACTTATATTATGCAGAATCAAGCCCTTTTCAACATATTTCAGCACCAGCAAGCTGCTAGAAAGGAATCTTTAGTTATTGACACTCTGTTGCAAAAAAGTTTCAACTCAGAGAGATAAACACTTTTTGACCGCATGGCTTTATCTTTTCAAAATGTTGCAGGATCACAATGATTTTGACTTATATTATGCAGAATCGAGCCCTTTTCAACATATTTCAGCACCAGCAAGCTGCTAGAAAGGAATATTTAGTTATTGACACTCTTTTGCAAAAAAGCTTCAACTCAGTGAGATAAACACTTTTTGACCGTATGGATGTATCTTTTCAAAATGTTGCTGGATCACAATGAATTTGACTTATATCATGCAGAATCAAGCCCTTTTCAACATATTTCAGCACCAGCAAGCTGCTAGAAAGGAATCTTTAGTTATTGACACTCTGTTGCAAAAAAGCTTCAACTCAGTGAGAAAAACAGTTTTTGACCATATTGCTATATCTTTTCAAAATGTTGCAGGAGCACAATGATTTTGACTTATATTATGCAGAATCAAGCCCTTTTCAACATATTTCAGCACCAGCAAGCTGCTAGAATGGAATCTTTAGTTATTGACACTCTTTATCAAAAACGCTTCAACTCAGTGAGATAAACACTTTTTGACCGTATGGCTATATCTTTTCAAAATGTTGCAGGATCACATAGGTTTTGACTTATATTATGCAGAATCAAGCCCTTTTCAACATATTTCAACACCAGCAAGCTGCTAGAAAGGGATCTTTAGTTATTGACACTCTGTTGCAAAAAAGTTTCAACTCAGTGAGATAAACACTTTTTGACCGTTTGGCTATATCTTTTCAAAATGTTGCAGGATCACAATGATTTTGACATATATTATGCAGAGTCAAGCCCTTTTCAACATATGTCAGCACCAGCAAGCTGCTAGAAAGGAACCTTTAGTTATTGACACTCTTTTCCAAAGACGCTTCAACTCAGTGAGATAAACACTTTTTGACCATATGGCTATATCTTTTTAAAATGTTTCAGGATCAAAATAATTTTGACTTATATTATGCAGAATCAAGCCCTTTTCAACATATTTCAGCACCAGCAAGCTGCTAGAAAGGAATCTTTAATAATTGACACTCTGTTGCAAAAAAGCTTCAACTCAGTGAGATAAACACTTTTTGACCGTATGGCTATATCTTTTCAAAATGTTGCAGGATCACAATGATTTTGACTTATATTATGCAGAGTCAAGCCCTTTTCAACATATGTCAGCACCAGCAAGCTGCTAGAAAGGAATCTTTAGTTATTGACACTCTTTTCCAAAGACGCTTCAAATCAGTGAGATAAACACTTTTTGACCATATGGCTATATCTTTTTAAAATGTTTCAGGATCAAAATAATTTTGACTTATATTATGCAGAATCAAGCCCTTTTCAACATATTTCAGCACCAGCAAGCTGCTAGAAAGGAATCTTTAGTTATTGACACTCTGTTGCTAAAAAGCTTCAACTCAGTGAGATAAACACTTTTTGACCATATGGCTTTATCTTTTTAAAATGTTGCAGGAACACAATGAATTTGACTTATATTATGCAGAATCAAGCCCTTTTCAACATATTTCAGCACCAGCAAGCTGCTAGAAAGGAATCTTTAGTTATTGACACTCTTTATCAAAAACACTTCAACTCTGTGAGATAAACACTTTTTGACCGTATGGCTATATCTTTTCACAATGTTGCAGGATCACAATGATTTTGACTTATATTATGCAGAATCGAACCCTTTTCAACATATTTCAGCACCAGCAAGCTGCTAGAAAGGAATCTTTAGTTATGTACACTCTGTTGCAAAAAAGCTTCAACTCAGTGAGAAAAACACATTTTGACCATATGGCTATATCTTTTCAAAATGTTGCAGGATCACAATGATTTTGATTTATATTATGCAGAATCAAGCCCTTTTCAACATATTTCAGCACCAGCAAGCTGCTAGAAAGGAATCTTTAGTTATTGACACTCTTTATCAAAAACGCTTCAACTCTGTGAGATAAACACTTTTTGACCGTATGGCTATATCTTTTCAAAATTTTGCAGGATTACAATGAATTTGACTTATATTATGCAGAATCAAGCCCTTTTCAACATATTTCAGCACCAGCAAGCTGCTAGAAAGGAATCTTTAGTTATTGACACTCTGTTGCTAAAAAGCTTCAACTCAGTGAGATAAACACTTTTTGACCATATGGCTATATCTTTTTAAAATGTTGCAGGATCACAATGATTTTGACTTATATTATGCAGAATCAAGCCCTTTTCAACATATTTCAGCACCAGCAAGCTGCTAGAAAGGAATCTTTAGTTATTGACACTCTTTTGCAAAAAAGCTTCAACTCAGTGAGATAAACACTTTTTGACCGTATGGCTATATCTTTTCAAAATGTTGCAGGATCACAATGAATTTGACTTATATTATGCAGAATCAAGCCCTTTTCAACATATTTCAGCACCAGCAAGCTGCTAGAAAGGAATCTTTAGTTATGTACACTCTGTTGCAAAAAAGCTTCAACTCAGTGAGAAAAACACATTTTGACCATATGGCTATATCTTTTCAAAATGTTGCAGGATCACAATGATTTTGATTTATATTATGCAGAATCAAGCCCTTTTCAACATATTTCAGCACCAGCAAGCTGCTAGAAAGGAATCTTTAGTTATTGACACTCTTTATCAAAAACGCTTCAACTCTGTGAGATAAACACTTTTTGACCGTATGGCTATATCTTTTCAAAATGTTGCAGGATCACAATGAATTTGACTTATATTATGCAGAATCAAGCCCTTTTCAACATATGTCAGCACCAGCAAGCTGCTAGAAAGGAATCTTTAGTTATTGACACTCTTTATCAAAAACGCTTCAACTCTGTGAGATAAACACTTTTTGACCGTATGGCTATATCTTTTCAAAATGTTGCAGGATCACAATGATTTTGACTAATATTATGCAGAATCAAGCCCTTTTCAACATATTTCAGCACCAGCAAGCTGCTAGAAAGGAATCTTTAGTTATTGACACTCTTTATCAAAAAAGCTTCAACTCAGTGAGATAAACACTTTTTGACCGTATGGCTATATCTTTTCAAAATGTTGCATGATCACAATAATTTTGATTTATATTATGCAGAATCAAGCCCTTTTCAACATATTTCAGCACCAGCAAGCTGCTAGAAAGGGATCTATAGTTATTGACACTCTTTTCCAAAGACGCTTCAACTCAGTGAGATAAACACTTTTTGACCATATGGTTATATCTTTTTAAAATGTTGCAGGATCACAATAATTTTGACTTATATTATGCAGAATCAGGCCCTTTTCAACATATTTCAGCACCAGCAAGCTGCTAGAAAGGAATCTTTAGTTATTGACATTCTGTTGCTAAAAAGCTTCAACTCAGTGAGATAAACACTTTTTGACCGTATGGCTATATCTTTTAAAAAAGGTTGCAGGATCACAATGAATTTGACTTATATTATGCAGAATCAAGCCCTTTTCAACATATTTCAGCACCAGCAAGCTGCTAGAAAGGAATCTTTAGTTATTGACACTCTGTTGCTAAAATGCTTCAACTCAGTGAGACAAACACTTTTTGACCATATGGCTATATCTTTTTAAAATGTTGCAGGATCACAATGATTTTGACTAATATTATGCAGAATCAAGCCCTTTTCAACATATTTCAGCACCAGCAAGCTGCTAGAAAGGAATCTTTAGTTATTGACACTCTTTATCAAAAAAGCTTCAACTCAGTGAGATAAACACTTTTTGACCGTATGGCTATATCTTTTCAAAATGTTGCATGATCACAATAATTTTGATTTATATTATGCAGAATCAAGCCCTTTTCAACATATTTCAGCACCAGCAAGCTGCTAGAAAGGGATCTATAGTTATTGACACTCTTTTCCAAAGACGCTTCAACTCAGTGAGATAAACACTTTTTGACCATATTGTTATATCTTTTTAAAATGTTGCAGGATCACAATGATTTTGACTTATATTATGCAGAATCAAGCCCTTTTCAACATATTTCAGCACCAGCAAGCTGCTAGAAAGGAATCTTTAGTTATTGACACTCCTTTGCAAAAAAGCTTCAACTCAGTGAGATAAACACTTTTTGACCGTATGGCTATATCTTTTAAAAAAGGTTGCAGGATCACAATGAATTTGACTTATATTATGCAGAATCAAGCCCTTTTCAACATATTTCAGCACCAGCAAGCTGCTAGAAAGGAATCTTTAGTTATTGACACTCTGTTGCTAAAATGCTTCAACTCAGTGAGACAAACACTTTTTGACCATATGGCTATATCTTTTTAAAATGTTGCAGGATCACAATGATTTTGACTTATATTATGCAGAATCAAGCCCTTTTCAACATATTTCAGCACCAGCAAGCTGCTAGAAAGGAATCTTTAGTTATTGACACTCTGTTGCTAAAAAGCTTCAACTCAGTGAGATAAACACTTTTTGACCAAATGGCTTTATCTTTTTAAAATGTTGCAGGATCACAATGATTTTGACTTATATTATGCAGAATCAAGCCCTTTTCAACATATTTCAGCACCAGCAAGCTGCTAGAAAGGAATATTTAGTTATTGACACTCTTTTGCAAAAAAGCTTCAACTCAGTGAGATAAACACTTTTTGACCGTATGGCTGTATCTTTTCAAAATGTTGCAGGATCACAATGAATTTGACTTATATTATGCAGAATCAAGCCCTTTTCAACATATTTCAGCACCAGCAAGCTGCTAGAAAGGAATCTTTAGTTATGTACACTCTGTTGCAAAAAAGCTTCAACTCAGTGAGAAAAACACATTTTGACCATATGGCTATATCTTTTCAAAATGTTGCAGGATCACAATGATTTTGATTTATATTATGCAGAATCAAGCCCTTTTCAACATATTTCAGCACCAGCAAGCTGCTAGAAAGGAATCTTTAGTTATTGACACTCTTTATCAAAAACGCTTCAACTCTGTAAGATAAACACTTTTTGACCGTATGGCTATATCTTTTCAAAATGTTGCAGGATCACAATGATTTTGACTTATATTATGCATAATCAAGCCCTTTTCAACATATTTCAGCACCAGCAAGCTGCTAGAAAGGAATCTTTAGTTATTGACACTCTGTTGCAAAAAAGCTTCAACTCAGTGAGAAAAACAGTTTTTGACCATATTGCTATATATTTTCAAAATGTTGCAGGATCACATAGGTTTTGACTTTTATTATGCAGTATCAAGCCCTTTTCAACATATTTCAGCACCAGCAAGCTGCTAGAAAGGAATCTTTAGTTATTGACACTCTTTATCAAAAAAGCTTCAACTCAGTGAGATAAACACTTTTTGACCGTATGGCTATATCTTTTTAAAATGTTGCAGGATCACAATGATTTTGACTTATATTATGCAGAATCAAGCCCTTTTCAACATATTTCAGCACCAGCAAGCTGCTAGAAAGGAATCTTTAGTTATTGACACTCTTTATCAAAAACGCTTCAACTCAGTGAGATAAACACTTTTTGACCGTATGGCTATATCTTTTCAAAATGTTGCAGGATCACAATGAATTTGACTTATATTATGCAGAATCAAGCCCTTTTCAACATATTTCAGCACCAGCAAGCTGCTAGAAAGGAATCTTTAGTTATTGACATTCTGTTGCTAAAAAGCTTCAACTCAGTGAGATAAACACTTTTTGACCATATGGCTATATCTTTTTAAAATGTTGCAGGATCACAATGATTTTGACTAATATTATGCAGAATCAAGCCCTTTTCAACATATTTCAGCACCAGCAAGCTGCTAGAAAGGAATCTTTAGTCATTGACACTCTGTTGCTAAAAAGCTTCAACTCAGTGAGATAAACACTTTTTGACCAAATGGCTTTATCTTTTTAAAATGTTGCAGGATCACAATGATTTTGACTTATATTATGCAGAATCAAGCCCTTTTCAACATATTTCAGCACCAGCAAGCTGCTAGAAAGGAATATTTAGTTATTGACACTCTTTTGCAAAAAAGCTTCAACTCAGTGAGATAAACACTTTTTGACCGTATGGCTGTATCTTTTCAAAATGTTGCAGGATCACAATGAATTTGACTTATAATATGCAGAATCAAGCCCTTTTCAACATATTTCAGCACCAGCAAGCTGCTAGAAAGGAATCTTTAGTTATGTACACTCTGTTGCAAAAAAGCTTCAACTCAGTGAGAAAAACACATTTTGACCATATGGCTATATCTTTTCAAAATGTTGCAGGATCACAATGATTTTGATTTATATTATGCAGAATCAAGCCCTTTTCAACATATTTCAGCACCAGCAAGCTGCTAGAAAGGAATCTTTAGTTATTGACACTCTTTATCAAAAACGCTTCAACTCTGTGAGATAAACACTTTTTGACCGTATGGCTATATCTTTTCAAAATGTTGCAGGATCACAATGATTTTGACTTATATTATGCAGAATCAAGCCCTTTTCAACATATTTCAGCACCAGCAAGCTGCTAGAAAGGAATCTTTAGTTATTGACACTCTGTTGCAAAAAAGCTTCAACTCAGTGAGAAAAACAGTTTTTGACCATATTGCTATATCTTTTCAAAATGTTGCAGGATCACATAGGTTTTGACTTATATTATGCAGTATCAAGCCCTTTTCAACATATTTCAGCACCAGCAAGCTGCTAGAAAGGAATCTTTAGTTATTGACACTCTTTATCAAAAAAGCTTCAACTCAGTGAGATAAACACTTTTTGACCGTATGGCTATATCTTTTCAAAATGTTGCAGGATCACAATGATTTTGACTTATATTATGCAGAATCAAGCCCTTTTCAACATATTTCAGCACCAGCAAGCTGCTAGAAAGGAATCTTTAGTTATTGACATTCTGTTGCTAAAAAGCTTCAACTCAGTGAGATAAACACTTTTTGACCATATGGCTATATCTTTTTAAAATGTTGCAGGATCACAATGATTTTGACTAATATTATGCAGAATCAAGCCCTTTTCAACATATTTCAGCACCAGCAAGCTGCTAGAAAGGAATCTTTAGTTATTGACACTCTTTATCAAAAAAGCTTCAACTCAGTGAGATAAACACTTTTTGACCGTATGGCTATATCTTTTCAAAATGTTGCATGATCACAATAATTTTGATTTATATTATGCAGAATCAAGCCCTTTTCAACATATTTCAGCACCAGCAAGCTGCTAGAAAGGGATCTATAGTTATTGACACTCTTTTCCAAAGACGCTTCAACTCAGTGAGATAAACACTTTTTGACCATATGGTTATATCTTTTTAAAATGTTGCAGGATCACAATGATTTTGACTTATATTATGCAGAATCAAGCCCTTTTCAACATATTTCAGCACCAGCAAGCTGCTAGAAAGGAATCTTTAGTTATTGACACTCCTTTGCAAAAAAGCTTCAACTCAGTGAGATAAACACTTTTTGACCGTATGGCTATATCTTTTAAAAAAGGTTGCAGGATCACAATGAATTTGACTTATATTATGCAGAATCAAGCCCTTTTCAACATATTTCAGCACCAGCAAGCTGCTAGAAAGGAATCTTTAGTTATTGACACTCTGTTGCAAAAAAGCTTCAACTCAGTGAGATGAACATTTTTTGATCATATGGCTATATCTTTTTAAAATGTTTCAGGATCACAATGATTTTGACTTATATTATGCAGAATCAAGCCCTTTTCAACATATTTCAGCACCAGCAAGCTGCTAGAAAGGAATCTCTAGTTATTGACACTCTTTATCAAAAAATCTTCACCTCAGTGAGATAAACACTTTTTGACCATTTGGCTATATCTTTTTAAAATGTTGCAGGATCACAATGATTTTGACTTATATTATGCAGAATCAAGCCCTTTTCAACATATTTCAGCACCAGCAAGCTGCTAGAAAGGAATCTTTAGTTATTGACACTCTGTTTCAAAAAAGCTTCAACTCAGTGAGATAAACACTTTTTGACCATATGGCTATATCTTTTTAAAATGTTGCAGGATCACAATGATTTTGACTTATATTATGCAGAATCAAGCCCTTTTCAACATATTTCAGCACCAGCAAGCTGCTAGAAAGGAATCTTTAGTTATTGACGCTCTTTATCAAAAACGCTTCAACTCTGTGAGATCAACACTTTTTGACCGTATGGCTATATCTTTTCACAATGTTGCAGGATCACGATGATTTTGACTTATATTATGCAGAATCAAGCCCTTTTCAACATATTTCAGCACCAGCAAGCTGCTAGAAAGGAATCTTTAGTTATTGACACTCTGTTGCAAAAAAGCTTCAACTCAGTGAGAAAAACAGTTTTTGACCATATTGCTATATCTTTTCAAAATGTTGCAGGAACACAATGATTTTGACTTATATTATGCAGAATCAAGCCCTTTTCAACATATTTCAGCACCAGCAAGCTGCTAGAATGGAATCTTTAGTTATTGACACTCTTTATCAAAAACGCATCAACTCAGTGAGATAAACACTTTTTGACCGTATGGCTATATCTTTTCAAAATGTTGCAGGATCACAATGATTTTGACTTATATTATGCAGAATCAAGCCCTTTTCAACATATTTCAGCACCAGAAAGCTGCTAGAAAGGAATCTTTAGTTATTGACACTCTGTTGCAAAAAAGTTTCAACTCAGTGAGATAAACACTTTTTGACCGTATGGCTATATCTTTTCAAAATGTTGCAGGATCACAATGATTTTGACATATATTATGCAGAATTAAGCCCTTTTCAACATATTTCAGCACCAGCAAGCTGCTAGAAAGGAATATTTAGTTATTGACACTCTTTATCAAAAACGCTTCAACCCAGTGAGATAAACACTTTTTGACCATATGGCTATATCTTTTCAAAATGTTGCAGGATCACAATGATTTTGACTTACATTATGCAGAATCAAGTCCTTTTCAACATATTTCAGCACCAGCAAGCTGCTAGAAAGGAATCTTTAGTTATTGACACTCTTTATCAAAAACGCTTCAACTCTGTGAGATCAACACTTTTTGACCGTATGGCTATATCTTTTCACAATGTTGCAGTATCACAATGATTTTGACTTATATTATGCAGAATCAAGCCCTTTTCAACATATTTCAGCACCAGCAAGCTGCTAGAAAGGAATCTTTAGTTATTGACACTCTTTATCAAAAACGCTTCAACTCTGTGAGATCAACACTTTTTGACCGTATGGCTATATCTTTTCACAATGTTGCAGGATCACAATGATTTTGACTTATATTATGCAGAATCAAGCCCTTTTCAACATATTTCAGCACCAGCAAGCTGGTAGAAAGGAATCTTTAGTTATTGACACTCTGTTGCAAAAACGCTTCAACTCAGTGAGAAAAACAGTTTTTGACCATATTGCTATATCTTTTCAAAATGTTGCAGGAACACAATGATTTTGACTTATATTATGCAGAATCAAGCCCTTTTCAACATATTTCAGCACCAGCAAGCTGCTAGAATGGAATCTTTAGTTATTGACACTCTTTATCAAAAACGCATCAACTCAGTGAGATAAACACTTTTTGACCGTATGGCTATATCTTTTCAAAATGTTGCAGGATCACATAGGTTTTGACTTATATTATGCAGAATCAAGCCCTTTTCAACATATTTCAGCACCAGCAAGCTGCTAGAAAGGAATCTTTAGTTATTGACACTCTGTTGCAAAAAAGTTTCAACTCAGAGAGATAAACACTTTTTGACCGCATGGCTTTATCTTTTCAAAATGTTGCAGGATCACAATGATTTTGACTTATATTATGCAGAATCGAGCCCTTTTCAACATATTTCAGCACCAGCAAGCTGCTAGAAAGGAATATTTAGTTATTGACACTCTTTTGCAAAAAAGCTTCAACTCAGTGAGATAAACACTTTTTGACCGTATGGATGTATCTTTTCAAAATGTTGCTGGATCACAATGAATTTGACTTATATCATGCAGAATCAAGCCCTTTTCAACATATTTCAGCACCAGCAAGCTGCTAGAAAGGAATCTTTAGTTATTGACACTCTGTTGCAAAAAAGCTTCAACTCAGTGAGAAAAACAGTTTTTGACCATATTGCTATATCTTTTCAAAATGTTGCAGGAGCACAATGATTTTGACTTATATTATGCAGAATCAAGCCCTTTTCAACATATTTCAGCACCAGCAAGCTGCTAGAATGGAATCTTTAGTTATTGACACTCTTTATCAAAAACGCTTCAACTCAGTGAGATAAACACTTTTTGACCGTATGGCTATATCTTTTCAAAATGTTGCAGGATCACATAGGTTTTGACTTATATTATGCAGAATCAAGCCCTTTTCAACATATTTCAACACCAGCAAGCTGCTAGAAAGGGATCTTTAGTTATTGACACTCTGTTGCAAAAAAGTTTCAACTCAGTGAGATAAACACTTTTTGACCGTTTGGCTATATCTTTTCAAAATGTTGCAGGATCACAATGATTTTGACATATATTATGCAGAGTCAAGCCCTTTTCAACATATGTCAGCACCAGCAAGCTGCTAGAAAGGAACCTTTAGTTATTGACACTCTTTTCCAAAGACGCTTCAACTCAGTGAGATAAACACTTTTTGACCATATGGCTATATCTTTTTAAAATGTTTCAGGATCAAAATAATTTTGACTTATATTATGCAGAATCAAGCCCTTTTCAACATATTTCAGCACCAGCAAGCTGCTAGAAAGGAATCTTTAATAATTGACACTCTGTTGCAAAAAAGCTTCAACTCAGTGAGATAAACACTTTTTGACCGTATGGCTATATCTTTTCAAAATGTTGCAGGATCACAATGATTTTGACTTATATTATGCAGAGTCAAGCCCTTTTCAACATATGTCAGCACCAGCAAGCTGCTAGAAAGGAATCTTTAGTTATTGACACTCTTTTCCAAAGACGCTTCAAATCAGTGAGATAAACACTTTTTGACCATATGGCTATATCTTTTTAAAATGTTTCAGGATCAAAATAATTTTGACTTATATTATGCAGAATCAAGCCCTTTTCAACATATTTCAGCACCAGCAAGCTGCTAGAAAGGAATCTTTAGTTATTGACACTCTGTTGCTAAAAAGCTTCAACTCAGTGAGATAAACACTTTTTGACCATATGGCTTTATCTTTTTAAAATGTTGCAGGAACACAATGAATTTGACTTATATTATGCAGAATCAAGCCCTTTTCAACATATTTCAGCACCAGCAAGCTGCTAGAAAGGAATCTTTAGTTATTGACACTCTTTATCAAAAACACTTCAACTCTGTGAGATAAACACTTTTTGACCGTATGGCTATATCTTTTCACAATGTTGCAGGATCACAATGATTTTGACTTATATTATGCAGAATCGAACCCTTTTCAACATATTTCAGCACCAGCAAGCTGCTAGAAAGGAATCTTTAGTTATGTACACTCTGTTGCAAAAAAGCTTCAACTCAGTGAGAAAAACACATTTTGACCATATGGCTATATCTTTTCAAAATGTTGCAGGATCACAATGATTTTGATTTATATTATGCAGAATCAAGCCCTTTTCAACATATTTCAGCACCAGCAAGCTGCTAGAAAGGAATCTTTAGTTATTGACACTCTTTATCAAAAACGCTTCAACTCTGTGAGATAAACACTTTTTGACCGTATGGCTATATCTTTTCAAAATTTTGCAGGATTACAATGAATTTGACTTATATTATGCAGAATCAAGCCCTTTTCAACATATTTCAGCACCAGCAAGCTGCTAGAAAGGAATCTTTAGTTATTGACACTCTGTTGCTAAAAAGCTTCAACTCAGTGAGATAAACACTTTTTGACCATATGGCTATATCTTTTTAAAATGTTGCAGGATCACAATGATTTTGACTTATATTATGCAGAATCAAGCCCTTTTCAACATATTTCAGCACCAGCAAGCTGCTAGAAAGGAATCTTTAGTTATTGACACTCTTTTGCAAAAAAGCTTCAACTCAGTGAGATAAACACTTTTTGACCGTATGGCTATATCTTTTCAAAATGTTGCAGGATCACAATGAATTTGACTTATATTATGCAGAATCAAGCCCTTTTCAACATATTTCAGCACCAGCAAGCTGCTAGAAAGGAATCTTTAGTTATGTACACTCTGTTGCAAAAAAGCTTCAACTCAGTGAGAAAAACACATTTTGACCATATGGCTATATCTTTTCAAAATGTTGCAGGATCACAATGATTTTGATTTATATTATGCAGAATCAAGCCCTTTTCAACATATTTCAGCACCAGCAAGCTGCTAGAAAGGAATCTTTAGTTATTGACACTCTTTATCAAAAACGCTTCAACTCTGTGAGATAAACACTTTTTGACCGTATGGCTATATCTTTTCAAAATGTTGCAGGATCACAATGAATTTGACTTATATTATGCAGAATCAAGCCCTTTTCAACATATGTCAGCACCAGCAAGCTGCTAGAAAGGAATCTTTAGTTATTGACACTCTTTATCAAAAACGCTTCAACTCTGTGAGATAAACACTTTTTGACCGTATGGCTATATCTTTTCAAAATGTTGCAGGATCACAATGATTTTGACTAATATTATGCAGAATCAAGCCCTTTTCAACATATTTCAGCACCAGCAAGCTGCTAGAAAGGAATCTTTAGTTATTGACACTCTTTATCAAAAAAGCTTCAACTCAGTGAGATAAACACTTTTTGACCGTATGGCTATATCTTTTCAAAATGTTGCATGATCACAATAATTTTGATTTATATTATGCAGAATCAAGCCCTTTTCAACATATTTCAGCACCAGCAAGCTGCTAGAAAGGGATCTATAGTTATTGACACTCTTTTCCAAAGACGCTTCAACTCAGTGAGATAAACACTTTTTGACCATATGGTTATATCTTTTTAAAATGTTGCAGGATCACAATAATTTTGACTTATATTATGCAGAATCAGGCCCTTTTCAACATATTTCAGCACCAGCAAGCTGCTAGAAAGGAATCTTTAGTTATTGACATTCTGTTGCTAAAAAGCTTCAACTCAGTGAGATAAACACTTTTTGACCGTATGGCTATATCTTTTAAAAAAGGTTGCAGGATCACAATGAATTTGACTTATATTATGCAGAATCAAGCCCTTTTCAACATATTTCAGCACCAGCAAGCTGCTAGAAAGGAATCTTTAGTTATTGACACTCTGTTGCTAAAATGCTTCAACTCAGTGAGACAAACACTTTTTGACCATATGGCTATATCTTTTTAAAATGTTGCAGGATCACAATGATTTTGACTAATATTATGCAGAATCAAGCCCTTTTCAACATATTTCAGCACCAGCAAGCTGCTAGAAAGGAATCTTTAGTTATTGACACTCTTTATCAAAAAAGCTTCAACTCAGTGAGATAAACACTTTTTGACCGTATGGCTATATCTTTTCAAAATGTTGCATGATCACAATAATTTTGATTTATATTATGCAGAATCAAGCCCTTTTCAACATATTTCAGCACCAGCAAGCTGCTAGAAAGGGATCTATAGTTATTGACACTCTTTTCCAAAGACGCTTCAACTCAGTGAGATAAACACTTTTTGACCATATTGTTATATCTTTTTAAAATGTTGCAGGATCACAATGATTTTGACTTATATTATGCAGAATCAAGCCCTTTTCAACATATTTCAGCACCAGCAAGCTGCTAGAAAGGAATCTTTAGTTATTGACACTCCTTTGCAAAAAAGCTTCAACTCAGTGAGATAAACACTTTTTGACCGTATGGCTATATCTTTTAAAAAAGGTTGCAGGATCACAATGAATTTGACTTATATTATGCAGAATCAAGCCCTTTTCAACATATTTCAGCACCAGCAAGCTGCTAGAAAGGAATCTTTAGTTATTGACACTCTGTTGCTAAAATGCTTCAACTCAGTGAGACAAACACTTTTTGACCATATGGCTATATCTTTTTAAAATGTTGCAGGATCACAATGATTTTGACTTATATTATGCAGAATCAAGCCCTTTTCAACATATTTCAGCACCAGCAAGCTGCTAGAAAGGAATCTTTAGTTATTGACACTCTGTTGCTAAAAAGCTTCAACTCAGTGAGATAAACACTTTTTGACCAAATGGCTTTATCTTTTTAAAATGTTGCAGGATCACAATGATTTTGACTTATATTATGCAGAATCAAGCCCTTTTCAACATATTTCAGCACCAGCAAGCTGCTAGAAAGGAATATTTAGTTATTGACACTCTTTTGCAAAAAAGCTTCAACTCAGTGAGATAAACACTTTTTGACCGTATGGCTGTATCTTTTCAAAATGTTGCAGGATCACAATGAATTTGACTTATATTATGCAGAATCAAGCCCTTTTCAACATATTTCAGCACCAGCAAGCTGCTAGAAAGGAATCTTTAGTTATGTACACTCTGTTGCAAAAAAGCTTCAACTCAGTGAGAAAAACACATTTTGACCATATGGCTATATCTTTTCAAAATGTTGCAGGATCACAATGATTTTGATTTATATTATGCAGAATCAAGCCCTTTTCAACATATTTCAGCACCAGCAAGCTGCTAGAAAGGAATCTTTAGTTATTGACACTCTTTATCAAAAACGCTTCAACTCTGTAAGATAAACACTTTTTGACCGTATGGCTATATCTTTTCAAAATGTTGCAGGATCACAATGATTTTGACTTATATTATGCATAATCAAGCCCTTTTCAACATATTTCAGCACCAGCAAGCTGCTAGAAAGGAATCTTTAGTTATTGACACTCTGTTGCAAAAAAGCTTCAACTCAGTGAGAAAAACAGTTTTTGACCATATTGCTATATATTTTCAAAATGTTGCAGGATCACATAGGTTTTGACTTTTATTATGCAGTATCAAGCCCTTTTCAACATATTTCAGCACCAGCAAGCTGCTAGAAAGGAATCTTTAGTTATTGACACTCTTTATCAAAAAAGCTTCAACTCAGTGAGATAAACACTTTTTGACCGTATGGCTATATCTTTTTAAAATGTTGCAGGATCACAATGATTTTGACTTATATTATGCAGAATCAAGCCCTTTTCAACATATTTCAGCACCAGCAAGCTGCTAGAAAGGAATCTTTAGTTATTGACACTCTTTATCAAAAACGCTTCAACTCAGTGAGATAAACACTTTTTGACCGTATGGCTATATCTTTTCAAAATGTTGCAGGATCACAATGAATTTGACTTATATTATGCAGAATCAAGCCCTTTTCAACATATTTCAGCACCAGCAAGCTGCTAGAAAGGAATCTTTAGTTATTGACATTCTGTTGCTAAAAAGCTTCAACTCAGTGAGATAAACACTTTTTGACCATATGGCTATATCTTTTTAAAATGTTGCAGGATCACAATGATTTTGACTAATATTATGCAGAATCAAGCCCTTTTCAACATATTTCAGCACCAGCAAGCTGCTAGAAAGGAATCTTTAGTCATTGACACTCTGTTGCTAAAAAGCTTCAACTCAGTGAGATAAACACTTTTTGACCGTATGGCTGTATCTTTTCAAAATGTTGCAGGATCACAATGAATTTGACTTATAATATGCAGAATCAAGCCCTTTTCAACATATTTCAGCACCAGCAAGCTGCTAGAAAGGAATCTTTAGTTATGTACACTCTGTTGCAAAAAAGCTTCAACTCAGTGAGAAAAACACATTTTGACCATATGGCTATATCTTTTCAAAATGTTGCAGGATCACAATGATTTTGATTTATATTATGCAGAATCAAGCCCTTTTCAACATATTTCAGCACCAGCAAGCTGCTAGAAAGGAATCTTTAGTTATTGACACTCTTTATCAAAAACGCTTCAACTCTGTGAGATAAACACTTTTTGACCGTATGGCTATATCTTTTCAAAATGTTGCAGGATCACAATGATTTTGACTTATATTATGCAGAATCAAGCCCTTTTCAACATATTTCAGCACCAGCAAGCTGCTAGAAAGGAATCTTTAGTTATTGACACTCTGTTGCAAAAAAGCTTCAACTCAGTGAGAAAAACAGTTTTTGACCATATTGCTATATCTTTTCAAAATGTTGCAGGATCACATAGGTTTTGACTTATATTATGCAGTATCAAGCCCTTTTCAACATATTTCAGCACCAGCAAGCTGCTAGAAAGGAATCTTTAGTTATTGACACTCTTTATCAAAAAAGCTTCAACTCAGTGAGATAAACACTTTTTGACCGTATGGCTATATCTTTTCAAAATGTTGCAGGATCACAATGATTTTGACTTATATTATGCAGAATCAAGCACTTTTCAACATATTTCAGCACCAGCAAGCTGCTAGAAAGGAATCTATAGTTATTGACACTCTTTTCAAAAGACGCTTCAACTCAGTGAGATAAACACTTTTTGACCGTATGGCTATATCTTTTCAAAATGTTGCAGGATCACAATGAATTTGACTTATATTATGCAGAATCAAGCCCTTTTCAACATATTTCAGCACCAGCAAGCTGCTAGAAAGGAATCTTTAGTTATTGACATTCTGTTGCTAAAAAGCTTCAACTCAGTGAGATAAAGACTTTTTGACCATATGGCTATATCTTTTTAAAATGTTGCAGGATCACAATGATTTTGACTAATATTATGCAGAATCAAGCCCTTTTCAACATATTTCAGCACCAGCAAGCTGCTAGAAAGGGATTTTTAGTTATTGACACTCTTTTCCAAAGACGCTTCAACTCAGTGAGATAAACACTTTTTGACCATATGGTTATATCTTTTTAAAATGTTGCAGGATCACAATGAATTTGACTTATATTATGCAGAATCAAGCCCTTTTCAACATATTTCAGCACCAGCAAGCTGCTAGAAAGGAATCTTTAGTTATTGACACTCTGTTGCTAAAAAGCTTCGACTCAGTGAGATAAACACTTTTTGACCATATGGCTTTATCTTTTTAAAATGTTGCAGGATCACAATGATTTTGACTTATATTATGCAGAATCAAGCCCTTTTCAACATATTTCAGCACCAGCAAGCTGCTAGAAAGGAATCTTTAGTTATTGACACTCTTTATCAAAAACGCTTCAACTCAGTGAGATAAACACTTTTTGACCGTATGGCTATATCTTTTCAAAATGTTGCAGGATCACAATGAATTTGACTTATATTATGCAGAATCAAGCCCTTTTCAACATATTTCAGCACCAGCAAGCTGCTAGAAAGGAATCTTTAGTTATTGACATTCTGTTGCTAAAAAGCTTCAACTCAGTGAGATAAACACTTTTTGACCATATGGCTATATCTTTTTAAAATGTTGCAGGATCACAATGATTTTGACTAATATTATGCAGAATCAAGCCCTTTTCAACATATTTCAGCACCAGCAAGCTGCTAGAAAGGAATCTTTAGTTATTGACACTCTTTATCAAAAAAGCTTCAACTCAGTGAGATAAACACTTTTTGACCGTATGGCTATATCTTTTCAAAATGTTGCATGATCACAATGATTTTGACTTATATTATGCAGAATCAAGCCCTTTTCAACATATTTCAGCACCAGCAAGCTGCTAGAAAGGGATTTTTAGTTATTGACACTCTTTTCCAAAGACGCTTCAACTCAGTGAGATAAACACTTTTTGACCATATGGTTATATCTTTTTAAAATGTTGCAGGATCACAATGAATTTGACTTATATTATGCAGAATCAAGCCCTTTTCAACATATTTCAGCACCAGCAAGCTGCTAGAAAGGAATCTTTAGTTATTGACACTCTGTTGCTAAAAAGCTTCGACTCAGTGAGATAAACACTTTTTGACCATATGGCTTTATCTTTTTAAAATGTTGCAGGATCACAATGATTTTGACTTATATTATGCAGAATCAAGCCCTTTTCAACATATTTCAGCACCAGCAAGCTGCTAGAAAGGAATCTTTAGTTATTGACACTCTTTATCAAAAACGCTTCAACTCAGTGAGATAAACACTTTTTGACCGTATGGCTATATCTTTTCAAAATGTTGCAGGATCACAATGAATTTGACTTATATTATGCAGAATCAAGCCCTTTTCAACATATTTCAGCACCAGCAAGCTGCTAGAAAGGAATCTTTAGTTATTGACATTCTGTTGCTAAAAAGCTTCAACTCAGTGAGATAAACACTTTTTGACCATATGGCTATATCTTTTTAAAATGTTGCAGGATCACAATGATTTTGACTAATATTATGCAGAATCAAGCCCTTTTCAACATATTTCAGCACCAGCAAGCTGCTAGAAAGGAATCTTTAGTCATTGACACTCTTTTGCAAAAAAGCTTCAACTCAGTGAGATAAACACTTTTTGACCATATGGCTATATCTTTTCAAATTGTTGCAGGATCACAATGATTTTGACTTATATTATGCAGAATTAAGCCCTTTTCAACATATTTAAGCACCAGCAACCTGCTAGAAAAGAATCTTTAGTTATTGACACTCTTTATCAAAAACGCTTCAACTCAGTGAGATAAACACTTTTTGACCGTATGGCTATATCTTTTCAAAATGTTGCAGGATCACAATGAATTTGACTTATATTATGCAGAATCAAGCCCTTTTCAACATATTTCAGCACCAGCAAGCTGCTAGAAAGGAATCTTTAGTTATTGACACTCTTTATCAAAAACGCTTCAACTATGTGAGATAAACACTTTTTGACCGTATGGCTATATCTTTTCAAAATGTTGCAGGATCACAATGATTTTGACTTATATTATGCAGAATCAAGCCCTTTTCAACATATTTCAGCACCAGCAAGCTGCTAGAAAGGAATCTTTAGTTATTGACACTCTGTTGCAAAAAAGCTTCAACTCAGTGAGAAAAACAGTTTTTGACCATATTGCTATATCTTTTCAAAATGTTGCAGGAACACAATGATTTTGACTTATATTATGCAGAATCAAGCCCTTTTCAACATATTTCAGCACCAGCAAGCTGCTAGAAAAGAATCTTTAGTTATTGACACTCTTTATCAAAAACGCTTCAACTCAGTGAGATAAACACTTTATCACCGTATGGCTATATATTTTAAAAATGTTGCAGGATCACATAGGTTTTGACTTATATTATGCAGTATCAAGCCCTTTTCAACATATTTCAGCACCAGCAAGCTGCTAGAAAGGAATCTTTAGTTATTGACACTCTTTATCAAAAAAGCTTCAACTCAGTGAGATAAACACTTTTTGACCGTATGGCTATATCTTTTCAAAATGTTGCAGGATCACAATGATTTTGACTTATATTATGCAGAATCAAGCACTTTTCAACATATTTCAGCACCAGCAAGCTGCTAGAAAGGAATCTATAGTTATTGACACTCTTTTCCAAAGACGCTTCAACTCAGTGAGATAAACACTTTTTGACCGTATGGCTATATCTTTTCAAAATGTTGCAGGATCACAATGAATTTGACTTATATTATGCAGAATCAAGCCCTTTTCAACATATTTCAGCACCAGCAAGCTGCTAGAAAGGAATCTTTAGTTATTGACATTCTGTTGCTAAAAAGCTTCAACTCAGTGAGATAAACACTTTTTGACCATATGGCTATATCTTTTTAAAATGTTGCAGGATCACAATGATTTTGACTAATATTATGCAGAATCAAGCCCTTTTCAACATATTTCAGCACCAGCAAGCTGCTAGAAAGGAATCTTTAGTTATTGACACTCTTTATCAAAAAAGCTTCAACTCAGTGAGATAAACACTTTTTGACCGTATGGCTATATCTTTTCAAAATGTTGCATGATCACAATGATTTTGACTTATATTATGCAGAATCAAGCCCTTTTCAACATATTTCAGCACCAGCAAGCTGCTAGAAAGGGATTTTTAGTTATTGACACTCTTTTCCAAAGACGCTTCAACTCAGTGAGATAAACACTTTTTGACCATATGATTATATCTTTTTAAAATGTTGCAGGATCACAATGAATTTGACTTATATTATGCAGAATCAAGCCCTTTTCAACATATTTCAGCACCAGCAAGCTGCTAGAAAGGAATCTTTAGTTATTGACACTCTGTTGCTAAAAAGCTTCAACTCAGTGAGATAAACACTTTTTGACCATATGGCTTTATCTTTTTAAAATGTTGCAGGATCACAATGATTTTGACTTATATTATGCAGAATCAAGCCCTTTTCAACATATTTCAGCACCAGCAAGCTGCTAGAAAGGAATCTTTAGTTATTGACACTCTTTATCAAAAACGCTTCAACTCAGTGAGATAAACACTTTTTGACCGTATGGCTATATATTTTAAAAATGTTGCAGGATCACATAGGTTTTGACTTATATTATGCAGTATCAAGCCCTTTTCAACATATTTCAGCACCAGCAAGCTGCTAGAAAGGAATCTTTAGTTATTGACACTCTTTATCAAAAAATCTTCAACTCAGTGAGATAAACACTTTTTGACCGTATGGCTATATCTTTTCAAAATGTTGCAGGATCACAATGATTTTGACTTATATTATGCAGAATCAAGCCCTTTTCAACATATTTCAGCACCAGCAAGCTGCTAGAAAGGAATCTTTAGTTATTGACATTCTGTTGTTAAAAAGCTTCAACTCAGTGAGATAAACACTTTTTGACCATATGGCTATATCTTTTTAAAATGTTGCAGGATCACAATGATTTTGACTAATATTATGCAGAATCAAGCCCTTTTCAACATATTTCAGCACCAGGAAGCTGCTAGAAAGGAATCTTTAGTTATTGACACTCTTTATCAAAAAAGCTTCAACTCAGTGAGATAAACACTTTTTGACCGTATGGCTATATCTTTTCAAAATGTTGCATGATCACAATGATTTTGACTTATATTATGCAGAATCAAGCCCTTTTCAACATATTTCAGCACCAGCAAGCTGCTAGAAAGGGATTTTTAGTTATTGACACTCTTTTCCAAAGACGCTTCAACTCAGTGAGATAAACACTTTTTGACCATATGGTTATATCTTTTTAAAATGTTGCAGGATCACAATGAATTTGACTTATATTATGCAGAATCAAGCCCTTTTCAACATATTTCAGCACCAGCAAGCTGCTAGAAAGGAATCTTTAGTTATTGACACTCTGTTGCTAAAAAGCTTCAACTCAGTGAGATAAACACTTTTTGACCATATGGCTTTATCTTTTTAAAATGTTGCAGGATCACAATGATTTTGACTTATATTATGCAGAATCAAGCCCTTTTCAACATATTTCAGCACCAGCAAGCTGCTAGAAAGGAATCTTTAGTTATTGACACTCTTTATCAAAAACGCTTCAACTCAGTGAGATAAACACTTTTTGACCGTATGGCTATATCTTTTCAAAATGTTGCAGGATCACAATGAATTTGACTTATATTATGCAGAATCAAGCCCTTTTCAACATATTTCAGCACCAGCAAGCTGCTAGAAAGGATTCTTTAGTTATTGACATTCTGTTGCTAAAAAGCTTCAACTCAGTGAGATAAACACTTTTTGACCATATGGCTATATCTTTTTAAAATGTTGCAGGATCACAATGATTTTGACTAATATTATGCAGAATCAAGCCCTTTTCAACATATTTCAGCACCAGCAAGCTGCTAGAAAGGAATCTTTAGTCATTGACACTCTTTTGCAAAAAAGCTTCAACTCAGTGAGATAAACACTTTTTGACCATATGGCTATATCTTTTCAAATTGTTGCAGGATCACAATGATTTTGACTTATATTATGCAGAATCAAGCCCTTTTCAACATATTTCAGCACCAGCAAGCTGCTAGAAAGGAATCTTTAGTTATTGACACTCTGTTGCAAAAAAGCTTCAACTCAGTGAGATAAACACTTTCTGACCGTATGGCTATATCTTTTCAAAATGTTGCAGGATCACAATGAATTTGACTTATATTATGCAGAATCAAGCCCTTTTCAACATATTTCAGCACCAGCAAGCTGCTAGAAAGGAATCTTTAGTTATTGACATTCTGTTGCTAAAAAGCTTCAACTCAGTGAGATAAACACTTTTTGACCATATGGCTATATCTTTTTAAAATGTTGCAGGATCACAATGATTTTGACTAATATTATGCAGAATCAAGCCCTTTTCAACATATTTCAGCACCAGCAAGCTGCTAGAAAGGAATCTTTAGTCATTGACACTCTTTTGCAAAAAAGCTTCAACTCAGTGAGATAAACACTTTTTGACCATATGGCTATATCTTTTCAAATTGTTGCAGGATCACAATGATTTTGACTTATATTATGCAGAATTAAGCCCTTTTCAACATATTTAAGCACCAGCAACCTGCTAGAAAAGAATCTTTAGTTATTGACACTCTTTATCAAAAACGCTTCAACTCAGTGAGATAAACACTTTTTGACCGTATGGCTATATCTTTTCAAAATGTTGCAGGATCACAATGAATTTGACTTATATTATGCAGAATCAAGCCCTTTTCAACATATTTCAGCACCAGCAAGCTGCTAGAAAGGAATCTTTAGTTATTGACACTCTTTATCAAAAACGCTTCAACTCTGTGAGATAAACACTTTTTGACCGTATGGCTATATCTTTTCAAAATGTTGCAGGATCACAATGATTTTGACTTATATTATGCAGAATCAAGCCCTTTTCAACATATTTCAGCACCAGCAAGCTGCTAGAAAGGAATCTTTAGTTATTGACACTCTGTTGCAAAAAAGCTTCAACTCAGTGAGAAAAACAGTTTTTGACCATATTGCTATATCTTTTCAAAATGTTGCAGGAACACAATGATTTTGACTTATATTATGCAGAATCAAGCCCTTTTCAACATATTTCAGCACCAGCAAGCTGCTAGAAAAGAATCTTTAGTTATTGACACTCTTTATCAAAAACGCTTCAACTCAGTGAGATAAACACTTTATGACCGTATGGCTATATATTTTAAAAATGTTGCAGGATCACATAGGTTTTGACTTATATTATGCAGTATCAAGCCCTTTTCAACATATTTCAGCACCAGCAAGCTGCTAGAAAGGAATCTTTAGTTATTGACACTCTTTATCAAAAAAGCTTCAACTCAGTGAGATAAACACTTTTTGACCGTATGGCTATATCTTTTCAAAATGTTGCAGGATCACAATGATTTTGACTTATATTATGCAGAATCAAGCACTTTTCAACATATTTCAGCACCAGCAAGCTGCTAGAAAGGAATCTATAGTTATTGACACTCTTTTCCAAAGACGCTTCAACTCAGTGAGATAAACACTTTTTGACCGTATGGCTATATCTTTTCAAAATGTTGCAGGATCACAATGAATTTGACTTATATTATGCAGAATCAAGCCCTTTTCAACATATTTCAGCACCAGCAAGCTGCTAGAAAGGAATCTTTAGTTATTGACACTCTTTTCCAAAGACGCTTCAACTCAGTGAGATAAACACTTTTTGACCATATGGTTATATCTTTTAAAATGTTGCAAGATCACAATGATTTTGACTTATATTATGCAGAATCAAGCCCTTTTCAACATATTTCAGCACCAGCAAGCTGC
>NW_028234011.1:0-82500 GCF_037954325.1 Fistularia commersonii
GGAGGAGCGGTGGAGCTGAGAAGCGGAGGAGCGGAGTAGCGGAGGTATTGTTTCTCCTCTCAGAGGCGGGGAAGCTTGGGAGCTATTAGCACAGCTATGATGACTTAAGGTGTGTGTGTGTATGTGTGTTTGTGTGTTTCTTTGTTTGTGTGTTCTTGTGTGTGTGTGTGTGTGTTTGTTTGTGCGTTTGTGTATATGTGTGTGACAGTTTGTTTAGGTGGGGGGGGGGCGCGGACAGGGGGTAGCTGGGCCTGGAGCGGATGAGCTGTGAAGCGGATGGAGGGCAGAAGCACGTCCCATAATTCTCCTGAGTCCGGCGGATCAGGAGTACCAGGGCCTATAGCGGAGGAGCGGTGGAGCGGAGAAGCGGACCATTGGGCACATACATGTGAATGAGTTGATGAGCTAATGTTTGTTTGGATGTGGATGCGTTTCGGCTAATGCTATTAGCACAGCTATGATGACTTAATGTGTGTATGTGTGTCAGTGTGTGTGTGTGTGTGAGTGTCTTTGTGTAAGTGTGTGATAGTTTGTTTTGGTGGGGGGGGGGGGGGGGGTTCGCGGACACGGAGTAGTAGGGCGCACACATGTGAATGAGTGGATGAGCTAATGTTTGTTTGGTTGTGGATGCGTTTCGGCTAATGCTGTTAGCACAGCTATGATGACTTAATGTGTGTATGTGTGTCAGTGTATGTGTGTGTGTGAGTGTCTTTGTGTATGTGTGTGATAGTTTGTTTTGGTGGGGGGGGGGGGGGGGGCGGACACGGAGTACCAGGGCGCACACATGTGAATGAGTGGATGAGCTAATGTTTGTTTGGTTGTGGATGCGTTTCGGCTAAAGCTATTAGCACAGCTATGAAGACTTAAGGTGTGTGTATGTGTGTATGTTTGTGTCTGTGTGTGTGTCTTTGTGTGTTTTTGTGTGTGTGAGAGGCTCTTTTGGTGGGGGGGGGGGGTCGCGGACAGGGACTACCATTGGGCACACACATGTGAATGAGTGGATGAGCGAATGTTTGTTTGGTTGCGGATGCGTTTCGGCTAATGCTATTAGCACAGCTATGATGAGTTAAGGTGTGTGTGTATGTGTGTTTGTGTGTTTGTGTGTTTTTGTGTGTGTGTGAGTGATTTTGTGTGAGAGTTTGTTTAGGTGGGGGGGGGGGGGGAGTACCAGGGCCCATAGCGGAGGAGCGGTGGAGCTGAGAAGCGGAGGAGCAGAGGAGCGAAGGTAATGTTTCTTCTCTCAGAGGCGGAGCAGGTTGGGGGCAGCAGAACCCCTTAGACGGGCTAATGTGAGCATTCTCCGGACATAGATCCCCCGAACGTATGATTGGAGCTCCCGGACCACTGGGCACACACATGTGAATGAGTGGATGAGCTAATGTTTGTTTGGTTGTGGATGCGTCTCGGCTAATGCTATTAGCACAGCTATGATGAGTTAAGGTGTGTGTGTGTGTGTGTGTGTGTGTGTTTGTTTGTTTTTGTGTCTGTGTGAGTTTGTTCGTGTGTGTATGTGTGAGAGTTTGTTTAGGTGGGGGGGGGGGTACCAGGGCCCATCGCGGAGGAGCGGTGGAGCGGTGGAGCGGAGAAGCGGAGGAATGGAGGAGCGGAGGTAATTTTTCTCTTCTCAAAGGCAGAGGATGGGAAGTTTGGGTGCAGTAGGACGCCTTAGACCGGCCACTGTGAACCTTCTCCAGATATAGATCCCCCGGATGTATGATTGGAGCTCCCGGACCATTGGGCACACACATGTGAATGAGTGGATGAGCTAATGTTTGTTTGGTAGTGGATGCGCTTCGGCTAATGCTATTAGCACAGCTATGATGAGTTAAGGTGTGTTTGTGTGTGTGTGTGTGTGTGTGTTGTGTGTGTGTGTGTGTGTGTGTGTGTGTGTGCGCGTGTGTGTGCGCGTGTGTTTTTGTGTGTGTGTGAGTGTGTTTAGGTGGGGGGGGGGGGGTACCAGGGCCCATAGCGGAGGAGCGGTGGAGCTGAGAAGCGGAGGAGCGGAGTAGCGGAGGTATTGTTTCTCCTCTCAGAGGCGGGGAAGCTTGGGAGCTATTAGCACAGCTATGATGACTTAAGGTGTGTGTGTGTGTGTGTGTGTTTGTGTGTTTCTTTGTTTGTGTGTTCTTGTGTGTGTGTGTGTGTGTGTTTGTTTGTGCGTTCGTGTATATGTGTGTGACAGTTTGTTTAGGTGGGGGGGGGCGCGGACAGGGGGTAGCTGGGCCTGGAGCGGATGAGCTGTGAAGCGGATGGAGGGCAGAAGCACGTCCCATAATTCTCCTGAGTCCGGCGGATCAGGAGTACCAGGGCCTATAGCGGAGGAGCGGTGGAGCGGAGAAGCGGAGGAATGGAGGAGCGGAGGTAATGTTTCTCTTCTCAAAGGCAGAGGATGGGAAGTTTGGGTGCAGTAGGACGCCTTAGACCGGCCACTGTGAGCCTTCTCCAGATATAGATCCCCCGGATGTATGATTGGAGCTCCCGGACCATTGGGCACACACATGTGAATGAGTGGATGAGCTAATGTTTGTTTGGTAGTGGATGCGTTTCGGCTAATGCTATTAGCACAGCTATGATGAGTTAAGGTGCGTTTGTGTGTGTGTGTGTGTGTGTGTGTGTGTGTGTGTGTGTGTGAGTGTCTTTGTGTGTGTTTGTGTGTTTTTGTGTGTGTGTGAGTGTGTTTAGGTGGGGGGGGGGTACCAGGGCCAATAGCGGAGGAGCGGTGGAGCTGAGAAGCGGAGGAGCAGAGGAGCGGAGGTAATGTTTCTTCTCTCAGAGGCGGGGAAGCTTGGGGGCAGAAGAACCCCTTAGACGGCCTAATGTGAGCCTTCTCTGGAGATAGCTCCCCCAGACGTATGACCGAAGCTCCCAGACCTCTGGGCACATACATGTGAATGAGTGGATGAGCTAGTGTTTGTGGTTGTGGATGCGTTTCGGCTAATGCTTTTAGCACAGCTATGATGACTTAAGGTGTGTATGCGTGTCTGTGTGTGTGTGTGTGTGAGTGTCTTTGTGTATGTGTGTGATAGTTTCTTTTGGTGGGGGGGGGTCGCGGACAGGGAGTACCAGGGCACACACATGTGAATGAGTGGATGAGCTAATGTTTGTTTGGTTGTAGATGCGTTTTGGCTAATGCTATTACCACAGCTATGAAGACTTAAAGTGTGTGTATGTGTGTATGTGTGTGTCTGTGTGTGTGTGTGAGTGTCTTTGTGTGTGTGTGTGTGTGTGATTGTGAGAGGCTCTTTTGGTGGGGGGGGGTGTCGCGGACAGGGAGTACCAGGGCCAAGAGCGGATGAGCTGAGGAGCGGAGGAAGGCAGAAGCTCGGCCCGTGATTCGCTTATGTCCAGCGGTTCGGGAATTCCAGGGCCCAAAGCAGAGGAGCAGTGGAGCTGAGAAGCGGAGGAGCGGAGGTGATGTTTATTCTCTCAGAGGCAGGGAAGCTTGGGGGTAGCAGAACCCCTTAGATGGGCTAATGTGAGCATTCTCCAGACATAGATCCTCCGGTCGTATGATTGGAGCTGCCGGACCATTGGGCACACACATGTGAATGAGTGGATGAGCTAATGTTTGTTTGGTTGTGGATGCGTTTCGGCTAATGCTATTAGCACAGCTATGATCAGTTAAGGTCTGTGTGTATGTGTGTGTGTGTTTGGGTGTGTGTGTGTGTCTGTGTGTGTGTGTGAGAGTTTGTTTAGGTGGGGGGGGTCGCGGACAGGGAGTACCAAGGCCTCAAGCGGATGAGCTGAGGAGCAGAGCAGGGCAGAAGCCCGGCCCGTGATTCCCTTATATCCAGCGGTTCGGGAGTTCCAGGGCCCAAAGCGGAAAGGCGGAGGAGTGGAGAAGCGGAGGAGTGGAGGAGAGCAGAAGCACGTCACGCAATTCTCCTGAGTTCGCAGGATCAGGAGTACCAGGGCCCATAGCGGAGGAGCGGAGGTGTTGAGAAGCGGAGGAGCAGAGGAGCGATATTATATTTCTCTTCTCAAAGGCGGGGAAGCTTGGGGGCAGCAGGATCCCTTAGACCGGCCAATGTGTGCCTTCTCCGAACATAGATGCCCCGGACGTATGCCCGGAGCTCCCAGACCTCTGGGCACATACATGTGAATGAGTGGATGAGCTAATGTTTGTTTGGTTGTGGATGCGTTTCGGCTAATGCTATCAGCACAGCTATGATGACTTAAGGTGTGTGTGTGTGTGTGTTTTTGTGTGTTTGTGTGTTCTTGTGTGTGTGTGTGTGTGTGTGTTTGTGTGTGTGTGTGTGCGTTTGTGTATATGTGTGTGACAGTTTGTTTAGGTGGGGGGGGGCCGCGGACAGGGGGTTAGGGTTAGGGTTAGGGTTAGGGTTAACAAGGCCCATAGCGGAGGAACGGTGAAGCGGAGAAGCAGAGGAGCGGAGGAGCGGAGGTAATGTTTCTCTTCTCAAACGCAGAGGAGGGGAAGTTTGGGGGCAGCAGGGCACCTTAGACTGGCCAATGTGAGCCTTCTCTAGGACATAGGTCCCCCGGACGGATGATTCGAGCTCCCGGACCATTGGGCACACACATGTGCATGAGTGGATGAGCTAATGTTTGTTTGATTTGAGATAGGTGATCTCATTAGTTTTATTTGAGTTTACATTCTAGTATACATATGTGGTATTTGTATCTACTCTCAGGAAATGTATGGCACTTTATGACAAGGTTTGGGACTTGTTTTAGTTTTTCGCAACTGTTCAGCTAACTTGACGTTAACTTCTACGTCAGTGTTTTCTTTTTTGGTATAGCGCTGCTGGCGGGAATTTTCCCCCACTCTGTACTGTACATGTCCCATGGCTAACCGATGTTGATTCCCGGAGCTGTGAAGAAGAAAATAAAAGACGATTCAAACAAGGCAAACTTGTGAATTCCTTCCGAAACATGGAAAACGAAGAAGCTGCAAACTTAAACGCAACAGGTTATGGGCCCAGGCTACGAACAAAAGGAGGAAGATGGCAACGTTTGGTTGCCGATGGAGACGAAAACAACTACGAGCTTTGGGAAGTAAAGTTTCTGGGACACATGCGACTTGAAGGTTTGAAAGAGACAATTCTTTCAACTGTTGAGCCCGACCCAGGTAAAAATGCAGAATGCTACGCTGAGCTTATCCAGTTCCTCGATGATAAAAGTCTATCATTGGTAATGAGGGAAGCCGCAGATGACGGTCGAAAAGCTTTGAAAATATTACGGGATCATTATGCCAGCCAGGGTAAGCCCAGAATTATTTCCCTGTACAGCGAACTATGCTCACTCAAGAAGGAACCCGACGAAACAATAACAGATTACATTATCAGAGCAGAAAAGGCAGTCACCGCTCCGAGAAACACAAAACAGGTGATAAGTGATGAGCTGATGATCGCTATGGTTATGAAAGGGCTTCCAGAACCATACAAGCCCTTCGTCATTCATGTAAGTCAGAGCAGTGAAGAAATGACGTTTATTCAGTTCAAGAGTAAACTAAGAAGTTATGAAGAGACTGAAAAGTTTGACAGCAAAACCAAATCAGACAATGTCATGAAAGTGGACATGTCAACCGTGATCTGCTATGGATGTGGAAACCGTGGCCATATGGCAAAAGCTTGTCACCAAAAATCAGGGCCAAAATGGTGCAGCTATCACAGAAGCGCAACCCACACCGATGAGACATGCAGAAGAAAATCCAAGCCCAAAGAAGACTCGGTCAAACAAAACACAGACATCCAAGACAAAGATAAGGAAGATGAGCAAACTTTTGTATTCAAGGTCAGTCAAAAAGTCCCTCCGGAAAATATCAGAAAAAATGGACTGATGGTAGACTGTGGCGCTACATCACACATCATAACACAAGAAGACAAATTCACAAGATTTGATGAGTTTTTCAACCCAAACAAACATTACATGGAGCTAGCAGACGGGACCAGAAGAAACAAAGTGGCACTAAAAAGAGGTGATGCAGAAGTGTTACTCCAGGACATTGAAGGAAAACCTGTCCTGGTAACCTTAAGGGGAGCCTTATTCATCCCATCATATCCTCAGGACTTCATATCGGTGAAGGCAGCCACAGCTGATGGAGCCAGCGTGATATTCAAAGAAGGGGAGAACAGATTCATAACCAAAGAAGGAACAATTTTCAGCATTGAGGAATGTGACAGACTCTACTACATAAGAACGGTAAATTATCAACAACTTTATGATGATACAGTAAATGACATGATGTCCAGGGATAAAGTAAACTGAACTTGTGATGTCAAAACATGGCATGAGATTATGAGACACCGCAATGTAAAAGATGTATTAAAATGACCAAACTTAGTCGAGGGTATGAAGATTACAGGTCAGACCAAGGTAGACTGTAACGTATGCACAGAGGGAAAATTCACAAATAGCAGAAACAGGCAAGCTGATGCAAAAGCTGATGCACCCCTAAAAATGGTACACGCTGACTTATCAGGCCCGATTGAACCAGCTGGTCAAGAAGGGCATAAGTATGTCATTTCATTCACAGATGATTATTCAGGGGCAGTATTTGTATATTTTCTCTAATACAAGAGTGAAGCTACATTAGCAACAGAGAAGTTCCTTGCTGACAGTGCAGCGTATGGTCGTGTCAAATGTATCAGGTCAGACAACGGGACTGAATTCACAGGAAATGCTTTTCAATCTCTTCTAAGGGAGAAAGGCATAAGACATGAAACATCATCCCCATACTCTCCCCATCAAAATGGGACAGCAGAAAGATAATGGAGGACCCTTTTTGAAATGGCAAGGTGTATGCTAATAGAAAAAGGATTACCAAAGGTTTTGTGGCCTTATGCTGTCCAGACCGCTGCCCACATTCGAAATAGATGTTACAATGACAGACTCGAAAATACCCCATACTTCATGTTAACAGGGAGAAAGCCAAATCTCTCAAAAATGTGGATATTCGGAACTGAGTGTTCTGCATACAAACATGACACTAAGAAATTAGATCCCAGATGTGAAAGAGGAATATTTGTGGGATACAGTAAGAAAAGCCCTTCATACCTGGTCTATAATCCACTTACAGAAAAAGTGGCAAAACAGAGACTGGTGAAATTGATCAAAAAGGGAAGAATTGAACAACAAACACAAACTGATGATTATGAGACAGAAATCCAGGGATATGAAGGCACAGAATCTACAGATGAAACCAGTATTGCTGTGTCACAAAGTGAAAATAAAACAGACAACCATATACAAAATGAGGATGAGAGTACTAACGCAGATGTGTCACATGACGAAGAAACAGCAGAAAATGTCCAAAATGAAAAAGAGACGAGGTCAGACATAAAACCCAGATATAATCAAACCAGTCGCTATCCTAGACGAAAAAGGGTCGTTCCAAGGTATTTAGAGGATGATCAGACAGACTATATTAACAATGATAAAAATCATACAACTATTGATTACTGTTACAGGACTGTGTGCGGAGTCCCACAGAATTATAGTGAAGCACTGAAGTCACCACTGGCACCCGGGTGGAATTGTGCCATGAGGGAAGAGATTGACTCGATTAAATAGAATGACACATTTGAACTGACAACTTTACCTGAAGGGAGAAAAGTAATTGGAGGAAAATGGGTATTTGCCCTTAAAGAAAATGCTGAAGGAGGACAAATATTTAAGGCCAGATATGTAGCTAAGGGTTACAATCAAACAGAAGCCATAGACTACTATGGAACTTTTGCACCGACAGCTAACATTACATCAGTGCGGGCACTAATGCAGATAGCCGTACAAAATAACCTCATTGTCCATCAAATGGATGTTAAGACGGCATATTTACATGCTCCTATACATGAGGAGATTTTCTTGGAACAACCAGAAGGGTTTGAAATGATGTCAGAAACAGGAGAGAAACTAGTGTATAGATTAAAGAAATCTCTTTATGGCCTGAAACAATCAGGAAGAAACTGGTATGAACTCCTTAATGACCATTTAGAACAGGACAACTTTGTGAGAAATCTCTCTGACCACTGTGTGTACAGAAAACAGACGGAAAATGGTGACACAATCATTGTAATAATTTGGGTAGATGATTTAATTATTGCAGCAAGCAGCAATGATGCACTCAGCACATTTAAACAGAACATGAAATTCAAGTTCAACATGAAAGACCTGGGGAAACTATCATATTTTTTGGGCATACAATTTGAACAAAAGGGGGATGAAATCAAAATGAACCAGACAAAGTACATCCTAAAAATGCAAGAGAGATTTGGAATGTCAGAATGTAAAGCAAGATCTACTCCAAGTGAGCAAAAATTAGAGGGCATCCCTGTAGCTGATGAAAATGAGCAAAGTGAACCTGTCGACCCCAAAGAATATCGTGAGATTGTAGGCAGTCTTATTTATGCCATGACTTGCACCAGACCTGATATCAGCTGGATAGTGAGCAAACTATCACAGAATCTGGCAATGCCAAAAGTAGAACACTTAGTAGCTGCAAAACATGTTCTGAGGTATTTGAAGGGGACAGCTGATTATGAACTAAGTTTCAAGACAAATAAGGAGGATTTGAACCTGATAGCTTACAGTGATTCAGACTGGGCATCATCTGTAGAAGACAGACGTAGCACTACAGGCTACTGTTTCAGTTTAACAAAACAAGGCCCAGCCATTGCATGGAAGTCAAGGAAACAGCCCACAGTGGCCCTGTCAACATGTGAGGCTGAATACATCGGCCGAGCCACCACCGCACAAGAAAACATGTACCTGTCTCAACTGTTAAACGGTATGGACAACAAAATGTACAGTTGCACAACAATCTACGGAGACAATCAGGGGGCCATCGCACTGAGTAAGAATCCTGTAAACAGACAAAGGTCAAAACACATTGATGTAAAATATCATTTCATTCGTGAAGCACTCAGTGAGGGTTAAATAAATCTTATCTATTGTCCATCAGAGGACATGTTGGCAGACATCTTGACAAAACTCATGACAAAGGTAACAATAGAAAAATTCAAAAAGTGGTTCTTTGGAAATTCAAATGTCCAAAGTTTTTTTTTGGATGTTGAGATCAAGAGGGGGTGTTGAAATAGGTGATCTCATTAGTTTTATTTGAGTTTACATTCTAGTATACATATGTTGTATTTGTATCTACTCTCAGGAAATGCATGGCACTTTATGACAAGGTTTGGGACTTGTTTTAGTTTTTCGCGACTGTTCAGCTAACTTGACGTTAACTTCTACATCAGTGTTTTTTTTTTGGTATAGCGGTGCTGGCGGGAATTTTTCCCTCACTCTGTACTGTACATGTCCCATGGCTAACCGATGTTGATTCCCGGAGCTGTGAAGAAGAAAATAAAAGACGATTCAAACAAGGCAAACTTGTGAATTCCTTCCGAAACATGGAAAACGAAGAAGCTGCGAACTTAAACGCAACAGTTTGGTTGTGGATGCGTTTCGGCTAATGCTATTAGCACAGCTATGATGAGTTAAGGTGTGTTTGTGTGTGTGTGTGTGTGTGTGTGTCTGTCTGTGTGTGTGTGTGTGTGCGTGTGTGTGAGTGTGAATTTGTTTAGGTGGGGGGGGGTCGCGGACAGGGAGTACCGGGGCCTCGAGCGGATGAGCTGAGGAGCGGAGGAGGGCAGAAGCCTGGCCCGTGATTCGCTTATGTCCAGCGGTTCGGGAATTCCAGGGCCCAAAGCGGAGGAGCGATGGAGCTGAGAAGCGGAGGAGCGGAGGTAATGTTTCTCCTCTCAGAGGCGGGGAAGCTTGGGGGCAGAAGAACCCCTTAGACTGGCTAATGTGAGCATACTCCGGACATAGATCCCCCGGACGTATGATTGGAGCTCTCGGACCATTGGGCACACACATGTGAATGAGTGGATGAGCTAATGTTTGTTTGGTTGTGGATGCGTTTCGGCTAATGCTATTAGCACAGCTATGATGAGTTAAGGTGTGTGTGTATGTGTGTGTGTGTGTTTGTGTGTTTGTGTGTTTTTGTGTGTGTGTGAGTGTGTTTGTGTGTGTATGTGTGAGAGTTTTTTTAGGTGGGGGGGGGGAGTACCAGAGCCCATACAGGAGGAGCGGTGGAGCTGAGAAGCGGAGGTAATTTTTCTCCTCTCAGAGGCGGGGAAGCTTGGGGGCAGAAGAACCCCTTAGACCGGCCAATGTGAGCCTTCTTCGGACATAGATCACCCGGACATATGACTGGAGCTCCCGTACCTCTGGGCACACACATATGTGAATGAGTGGATGAGCTAATGTTTGTTTTGTTGTGGATACGTTTTGGCCAATGCTATTAGCACAGCTATGATGAGTTCAGGTGTGTGTGTGTGTGTGTGTGTTTGTCTGTGTGTGTGTGTGTGTGTGTGTGTGTGTGTGTGTGTGTGTTTATCTGTGTGTGAGAGTTTGTTTTGGTGGGTGGGGGGGGGGGGTGTTCCCGCGGACAGGGAGTACCAGGGCCTGGAGCGGATGAGGTGAGGAGCGGAGGAGGGCAGAAGCCCGGACCGTGATTCGCTTATGTCCAGCGGTTCGGGAGTTCCAGGGCCCAAAGCGGAGAAGCGGAGGACAGCAAAAGCCCTGTCCGCAATTCACCTGAGTCTGGCGGATCGGTAGTACCTGGTTCCGCAGCGGAGGAGCGGAGGAGCGGAGGAGCGGAGGAGCGGACCAAAGCGGAAGACCGTCTTAATAACAAGGAAATTACAGATGAGGCTATAATTTCTACAGAAATCTTTAAATTCTATCGCCACCTATACACTTCGACATTGTCAAAAAGCGATTGTGACTCCTTTCCAACAAATATTCCTCAACATATCCCAAAAATAAACAACAACAAACAATATATGTTTGTTTTGTATATGTTTATATATAATCAACAAAAAATATACAGTTTGATATCTGAGATTCCTTGTGAGTCGCCAACTTAATTACATGTTGTACTCCCCTTGCAATCTTTTTTTCGTTTTAATTTTTTATTAGTCTATCTATTGATTTAATTATTTCATTTTAATTTCTTTTTTTGTCTAGCATTGTAAATTTCTCACAAACCGTTAACACTATTAACTTCTGATTCCATACAGAACGAATGTCCTTATGTCCTTTGCTTCCTCATGCCTGGTTGTTTCATTCACATTCAGTTCTACCTTGCCATGTTTATTTGTACATTTGTATAGTTGTGTGTACTATTTATGTTCAATTCAAAAAAAAAAAAAAAAGAATGAGAGGCTGAGAAAATCTCCATGTCACTCTCTCCCCCCCCCTTAATGCCGCCCCCCCCCCCTTCCTCACGGCGGCCGACGCAACGCGATTCTCGCCGTTGTTGTGGAAGTAGGGAAAAGGATTCCCCGCGTCGGTGCGAGCGATGCGTTTCAAGGCGTATTGCATGTGTGTATGGGGGGGGGGGGGTCTACAGGACACCGCAGACCGGCAATGGTGCACCTTCTCCGGACATCGATCACCGAAACGTCGGCGTGGAGCTCCCGGAGCAGCCGGCGTGTACATGTGAATGAATGGAGGAGCTAATGTGTGTGGGGTGGTGGTGGTGGTGGTGTGGGGGGGGCGTTTCGGCTAATGCTATCAGCACAGCTATGATTATCCCCAGAACGTTGAGAACGAGCTCCCGGAACTCCAGACATGCGTATATAAAAGAGTGGAATTAAGGTGTGTGTGTGTGTGTGTGTGTGTGTGTGTGTGTGTGTGTGTGTGTGTGTGTGTGTGTGTGTGTGTGTGTATGTGTGTGTGTATGTGTGTGTGTGTGTGTGTGTGTATGTGTGGGACAGAAATAATGTCGGGGACAGAAATTGTTATTAGCCTGCTGGCAGATGACACAACCTTAGTTTTGAAAAATGAACATCAAGTCCCAATAAGCGTTGAAAAAATTAAAACATTCTCCAAGGCTTCAGGATTGTCATTAAACTTAAAGAAATGCAAACTTCTTGAGCTGCATGACTCACCACTAAAGGAAATCAGTAATGTTCCTATCAAATCAGAAATAAAATACTTGAGCATTTTCCTATCTAAGGACCAAAAGTTAAATCAATCCAGGAACATTGAATCTAAACTGAATCAAAGTAAAGCTAAATTGAATATATTGCTCCAAAGAGATTTATCAATATTAGGCCCGATATATTTGACTAAAATGGAATGTTTATCCAGATGTATATACCCAGTGTATTCCAATGCTGCTCCAAATCAACTCATAAAATCTATTAACCAAATAAATTTCAACTTTATCTGGAGGAACAAACCACACCATCTAAAAAAATCACATATGGGGAAAGAAACAAGTGACGGAGGGCTGAAAGTGATAGAGTTGGACTGCCTGAATGGGACATTGAAGGTGAACTGGTTGAAATCCTGGATCAAACATCATCATTCTTTCTGGTATTGTACTCCAAACTACTTATTCAACATAGTCGGCAGCCTAAGTCTTCTACTTATCTCTGACTTGGATATCAACAAGATTCCTGTCCAATTTTCAGAGTTCCATAAACAAATACTATTATACTGGAAAATGATATATGTACACAATTTCTCACCACACAGTACAATAATTTGGAACAATCGATATGTACTGCATGGCAACAAACCTCTGTTTTACAAGGAATGCTTTGAGAAAGGTATATGGTCAATAATTGACTTGATGGATGACAATGGCAGTCGTCTAGACTATGAACAGTTCTGTACTACACACAGATTTAAGCCTCCCATATTAGAGTTGATAAAGTTACGAAACGCACTGCCTCGACAATTTGTATTCCTGACCAAAAATATAATGACGCACCAAACCGTACAACCACAGTTACCCCGACTATCACTCCAGGGAATCTCAATTCCGGACAGAAAGTGCACCAACTCCTTTATTAGGACATGTTTCACAGGAAACTTATTCCCTGGACATCAAAACAAAAATAATATTTGAAATGAATTTGATAAGGAATCGATTGCCACGCTGCGAACTATGTATCTGACTCTACCCATACCCCCCAAGGCACAAAGAAACCCACTTCTAAATTATGAATGACATCTACCCATCTAAGGAATTATTGAGGGTACGCTTTACTTTTGAAGATAATATTTGTACATTTTGTGAAGACAACATTGAAACCACTGACCATATATTTTTTCTCATTCTCATTCCATCATCACCAGTTTCCCTCTCAAAAGATGATATCACATTTGGTTTACTTATAAGCAACATAACAGATGAACTCCGTGTCAATGTTCTTTTAGGCCTGGCCAAGTTCTTCATTCACAAAAACAGAATGCAAAAATGCTCCCCAAATTTGAATTTCTTCATAAACGATTTTGAATTATAAAAAAAAATCCTTAAAACTTATGGAAAAATTCAAAAACTAAAAAATATACAGTTACCCATGTCTGAGATTCCTTTTTTTTGAAAAAAAAACAACAAAAAACAAAAAAAAAACTTAATTACATGTTATATTCCCCTTGCAATTTTTTTTTCGTTTTAATTTTTTATTTGTCTATCTATTGATTTAATTATTTCCTTTTAATTTCTTTTTTTGTCTAGCACTGTAAATTTCTCACAAACCGTTAACACTATTAACTTCTGATTACATACAGAACAAATGTCCTTATGTCCGTTGCTTCCTCATCCCTGGTTGTTTCATTGACATTCAGTTTTACCTTGCCATGTTTATTTGTACATTTGTATATTTGTGTGTACTATTTATGTTCAATTAAAAACAGTTTGATGTCTGAGATTCCTTGTGAACGGCCAACTTAATTACATGTTATATTCCCCTTACAATTTTTTTTTTTAGTTTTTAATTTTATTTTTCTATCTATTTATTTAATTATTTCCTTTTAATTTTCTTTTTTGTCTAGCATTAAAAAATTCTCGCGAACCGTTAACACTATTAACTTCTGATTACATACAGAACGAATGCCCTTATGTCTCCCGTCCCCCCCGCTTTTTCCGTACGGTGGCAGACACTGAGATCAAAAGCAAATGGGTGTCATTGTAATGCAGTAACAGGGTGATAACAGCCGTGTTTGAAGTGTGTAGGGGCTTATAGGAGAGCAGAAGCACGTCACGCTATTCGCCTGAGTTCGGAGGATCGGGGGCACCAGGGCCCATAGCGGAGGAGCAGAGGAGTTGAGAAGCGGAGGAGCGGAGTTATGTTTCTCTTCTCAAAGGCGGGGAAGCTTGGGGGCAGCAGGACCCCTTAGACCGGCCAATGTGAGCCTTCTCCGGACATAGATCACCCGGACGTATGACTGGAGCTCCCGTACCTCTGGGCACACACATATGTGAATGAGTGGATGAGCTAATGTTTGTTTTGTTGTGGATACGTTTCGGCCAATGCTATTAGCACAGCTATGATGAGTTCAGGTGTGTGTGTGTGTGTGTGTGTGTGTATGGGTGTGTGTGTGTGTGTGTGTGTGTGTGTGTGTGTGTGTGTGTGTGTGTGTGTGTGTGTGTGTGTGTGTGTGTGTGAGAGTTTGTTTTGGTGGGTGGGGGGGGGGGTTCCCGCGTACTGGGAGTACCAGGGCCTGGAGCGGATGAGGTGAGGAGCGGAGGAGGGCAGAAGCCCGGACCGTGATTCGCTTATGTCCAGCGGTTCGGGAGTTCCAGGGCACAAAGCGGAGGAGCGGAGGACAGCAAAAGCCCTGTCCGCAATTCACCTGAGTCTGGCGGATCGGTAGTACCTGGTTCCGCAGCGGAGGAGCGGAGGACTTGAGAAGCGGAGGAGCGGAGGAGCGGAGATGTTTCTCTTCTCAGAGGCGGCAAGGGGGGGGGGGGGCAGGACCCCTTACCCGTATCCCCCGGACGGTTGAGTGGAGCTCCCGGACTTCCGGGCACGCACATGCGAATGACTGGATGACAGGGAGTGCCAGGGCCTGGAGCGAATGAGCAGAGGAGAGGCGGAGAGCAGAAGCCCGGCCCGGTTCGGGATTTCCAGGGTCAAAAGCGGGGGAGCAAAGAAGCGGAGGGGGGGAGGAGAGCAGAAGAGCAGAAGACTGGCCCGGAATTCACCGAAGTCCCGCATATCGGGAGTTCAAGGGCCCGGAGCGGAAGAGAGGAGGAGCGGAGGAGCGGAGGAGCGGGGGAGCGGAGGAGCGGAGGAGCGGAGGAGCGGAGGAGAGCGGAAGCCCGGCCAACAATTCGCCTGAGTCCCGCGGAGAGGGGGTACCAGGGCCTGGAGCCTGATTCGCTTATGTCCAGCAGTTCAGGAGTACCAGGGTCAGGAGCGGAGGAGCGGAGGAGCGGATGAGCAGAAGAACGTTTAAGCGGCGGAGCGGAGGAGCGGATGAGCGGAGGAGAGTGGAATCCGGCCGACATCTCGCCTGAGTCCCGCGGAAAGGGAGTCCCAGGGCCTGGAGCCTGATTCGCTTATGGCAAGCAGTTCAGGAGAACCGGGCCCAGGTGCGGAGGAGCGGAGGAGCGGAGGAGAGCGGAAGCCCGGCCAACAATTCGCCTAAGTCCCGCGGAGAGGGAGTACCAGGGCCTGGAGCCTGATTCGCTATGTCCAGCAGTTCAGGAGTACCAGGGCCGGAGCGGAGGAGCGGAGGAGCGGAGGAGCGGAGGAGCGGAGGAGCGGATAAGCGGATAAGCGGATGAGCTGAGGAGAGCGGAAGCCCGGCCGGCAATTCGCCTTAGTCCCGCGGAGAGGGAGTACCAGGTCCTGGAGCCTGATTCGCTTATGTCCAGCAGTTCAGGAGTACCAGGGCCAGGAGCGGAGGAGCGGAGGAGCGGATGAGCAAAATAACGTTTAAGCGGTGGAGCGGAGGAGCGGATGAGCGGAGGAGAGCGGAATCCGGCCGACAATTCGCCTGAGTCCCGCGGAAAGGGAGTACCAGGGCCAGAAGCGTGATTTAATGATGTTCAGCAATTCAGGAGTACCAGGCCGAGGTGCGGAGGAGCGGAGGGGCGGATGAGTGGAGGAGCGGAGGTGGGGAGGAGAGCGGAAGACCGGCCCACATTTCGCCTGAGTCCCGCGGATTGGGAGTACCAGGGCCTGGAGCCTGATTCGCTTAGGGCAAGCAGTTCAGGAGTACCAGGGCCCCGAGCGGCGGAGCGGAGGAGCGGAGGAGCGGGGGAGCGGAGGAGCGGAGGAGCGGAGGGGCGGATGAGTGGAGGAGTGGAGGTGCGGAGGAGAGCGGAAGCCCGGCCCACATTTCGCCTGAGTCCCGCGGATTGGGAGTACCAGGGCCTGGAGCCTGATTCGCTTATGGCAAGCAGTTCAGGAGTACCAGGGCCCAGAGCGGATGAGCGGAGGAGCGGAGGAGCGGAGGAGCGGAGGAGCGGAGGAGCGGAGGAGCGGAGGGGCGGATGAGTGGAGGAGTGGAGGTGCGGAGGAGAGCGGAAGCCCGGCCCACATTTCGCCTGAGTCCCGCGGATTGGGAGTACCAGGGCCTGGAGCCTGATTCGCTTATGGCAAGCAGTTCAGGAGTACCAGGGCCCGAAGCGGAGGAGCAGAGGAGCGGAGGAGCGGAGGAGCGGAGGAGCGGAGGAGAGCGGAAGCCCGGCCGACAATTCGCCTTAGCCCAGCGGAGAGGGAGTACCAGGGCCTGGAGCCTGATTCGCTTATGTCCAGCAGTTAGGGGGAGTACCAGGGCCAGGAGCGGAGGAGCGGAGGAGCGGATGAGCAGAAGAACGTTTAAGCGGTGGAGCGGAGGGGCGGACGAGCGGAGGAGAGCGGAATCCGGCCGACATCTCGCCTGAGTCCCGCGGAAAGGGAGTACCAGGGCCTGGAGCCTGATTCGCTTATGGCAAGCAGTTCAGGAGAACCGGGCCCAGAGCGGAGGAGCGGAGGAGCGGAGGAGCGGAGGAGCGGAGGAGAGCAGAAGCCCGGCCAACAATTCGCCTAAGTCCCGCGGAGAGGGAGTACCAGGGCCTGGAGCCTGATTCGCTATGTCCAGCAGTTCAGGAGTACCAGGGCCGGAGCGGAGGAGCGGAGGAGCGGAGGAGCGGAGGAGCGGATAAGCGGATGAGCTGAGGAGAGCGGAAGCCCGGCCGGCAATTCGCCTTAGTCCCGCGGAGAGGGAGTACCAGGTCCTGGAGCCTGATTCGCTTATGTCCAGCAGTTCAGGAGTACCAGGGCCAGGAGCGGAGGAGCGGAGGAGCGGATGAGCAAAATAACGTTTAAGCGGTGGAGCGGAGGAGCGGATGAGCGGAGAAGAGCGGAATCCGGCCGACAATTCGCCTGAGTCCCGCGGAAAGGGAGTACCAGGGCCAGAAGCGTGATTTAATGATGTTCAGCAATTCAGGAGTACCAGGCCGAGGTGCGGAGGAGCGGAGGGGCGGATGAGTGGAGGAGCGGAGGTGGGGAGGAGAGCGGAAGACCGGCCCACATTTCGCCTGAGTCCCGCGGATTGGGAGTACCAGGGCCTGGAGCCTGATTCGCTTATGGCAAGCAGTTCAGGAGTACCAGGGCCCAGAGCGGCGGAGCGGAGGAGCGGAGGAGCGGGGGAGCGGAGGAGCGGAGGAGCGGAGGGGCGGATGAGTGGAGGAGTGGAGGTGCGGAGGAGAGCGGAAGCCCGGCCCACATTTCGCCTGAGTCCCGCGGATTGGGAGTACCAGGGCCTGGAGCCTGATTCGCTTATGGCAAGCAGTTCAGGAGTACCAGGGCCCAGAGCGGATGAGCGGAGGAGCGGAGGAGCGGAGGAGCGGAGGAGCGGAGGAGCGGAGGGGCGGATGAGTGGAGGAGTGGAGGTGCGGAGGAGAGCGGAAGCCCGGCCCACATTTCGCCTGAGTCCCGCGGATTGGGAGTACCAGGGCCTGGAGCCTGATTCGCTTATGGCAAGCAGTTCAGGAGTACCAGGGCCCGAAGCGGAGGAGCAGAGGAACGGAGGAGCGGAGGAGCGGAGGAGAGCGGAAGCCCGGCCGACAATTCGCCTTAGCCCAGCGGAGAGGGAGTACCAGGGCCTGGAGCCTGATTCGCTTATGTCCAGCAGTTAGGGGGAGTACCAGGGCCAGGAGCGGAGGAGCGGAGGAGCGGATGAGCAAAATAACGTTTAAGCGGTGGAGCGGAGGGGCGGACGAGCGGAGGAGAGCGGAATCCGGCCGACATCTCGCCTGAGTCCCGCGGAAAGGGAGTACCAGGGCCTGGAGCCTGATTCGCTTATGGCAAGCAGTTCAGGAGAACCGGGCCCAGAGCGGAGGAGCGGAGGAGCGGAGGAGCGGAGGAGCGGAGGAGCGGAGGAGCGGAGGAGCGGAGGAGCGGAGGAGAGCGGAAGCCCGGCCAACAATTCGCCTGAGTCCCGCGGAGAGGGGGTACCAGGGCCTGGAGCCTGATTCGCTTATGTCCAGCAGTTCAGGAGTACCAGGGTCAGGAGCGGAGGAGCGGAGGAGCGGATGAGCAGAAGAACGTTTAAGCGGTGGAGCGGAGGAGCGGATGAGCGGAGGAGAGTGGAATCCGGCCGACATCTCGCCTGAGTCCCGCGGAAAGGGAGTCCCAGGGCCTGGAGCCTGATTCGCTTATGGCAAGCAGTTCAGGAGAACCGGGCCCAGGTGCGGAGGAGCGGAGGAGCGGAGGAGAGCGGAAGCCCGGCCAACAATTCGCCTAAGTCCCGCGGAGAGGGAGTACCAGGGCCTGGAGCCTGATTCGCTATGTCCAGCAGTTCAGGAGTACCAGGGCCGGAGCGGAGGAGCGGAGGAGCGGAGGAGCGGAGGAGCGGAGGAGCGGATAAGCGGATGAGCTGAGGAGAGCGGAAGCCCGGCCGGCAATTCGCCTTAGTCCCGCGGAGAGGGAGTACCAGGTCCTAGAGCCTGATTCGCTTATGTCCAGCAGTTCAGGAGTACCAGGGCCAGGAGCGGAGGAGCGGAGGAGCGGATGAGCAAAATAACGTTGAAGCGGTGGAGCGGAGGAGCGGATGCGCGGAGAAGAGCGGAATCCGGCCGACAATTCGCCTGAGTCCCGCGGAAAGGGAGTACCAGGGCCAGAAGCGTGATTTAATGATGTTCAGCAATTCAGGAGTACCAGGCCGAGGTGCGGAGGAGCGGAGGGGCGGATGAGTGGAGGAGCGGAGGTGGGGAGGAGAGCGGAAGACCGGCCCACATTTCGCCTGAGTCCCGCGGATTGGGAGTACCAGGGCCTGGAGCCTGATTCGCTTATGGCAAGCAGTTCAGGAGTACCAGGGCCCAGAGCGGCGGAGCGGAGGAGCGGAGGAGCGGGGGAGCGGAGGAGCGGAGGAGCGGAGGGGCGGATGAGTGGAGGAGTGGAGGTGCGGAGGAGAGCGGAAGCCCGGCCCACATTTCGCCTGAGTCCCGCGGATTGGGAGTACCAGGGCCTGGAGCCTGATTCGCTTATGGCAAGCAGTTCAGGAGTACCAGGGCCCAGAGCGGATGAGCGGAGGAGCGGAGGAGCGGAGGAGCGGAGGAGCGGAGGGGCGGATGAGTGGAGGAGTGGAGGTGCGGAGGAGAGCGGAAGCCCGGCCCACATTTCGCCTGAGTCCCGCGGATTGGGAGTACCAGGGCCTGGAGCCTGATTCGCTTATGGCAAGCAGTTCAGGAGTACCAGGGCCCGAAGCGGAGGAGCAGAGGAGCGGAGGAGCGGAGGAGCGGAGGAGCGGAGGAGTGCGGAAGCCCGGCCGACAAATCGCCTTAGCCCAGCGGAGAGGGAGTACCAGGGCCTGGAGCCTGATTCGCTTATGTCCAGCAGTTAGGGGGAGTACCAGGGCCAGGAGCGGAGGAGCGGAGGAGCGGATGAGCAGAAGAACGTTTAAGCGGTGGAGCGGAGGGGCGGACGAGCGGAGGAGAGCGGAATCCGGCCGACATCTCGCCTGAGTCCCGCGGAAAGGGAGTACCAGGGCCTGGAGCCTGATTCGCTTATGGCAAGCAGTTCAGGAGAACCGGGCCCAGAGCGGAGGAGCGGAGGAGCGGAGGAGCGGAGGAGCGGAGGAGAGCAGAAGCCCGGCCAACAATTCGCCTAAGTCCCGCGGAGAGGGAGTACCAGGGCCAGGAGCCTGATTCGCTATGTCCAGCAGTTCAGGAGTACCAGGGCCGGAGCGGAGAAACGGAGGAGCGGATGAGCGGAGGAGCGGATAAGCGGATGAGATGAGGAGAGCGGAAGCCCGGCCGGCAATTTGCCTGAGTCCCGCGGAGAGGGAGTACCAGGGCCAGGAGCCTGATTCGCTATGTCCAGCAGTTCAGGAGTACCAGGGCCGGAGCGGAGAAACGGAGGAGCGGAGGAGCGGATAAGCGGATGAGCTGAGGAGAGCGGAAGCCCGGCCGGCAATTTGCCTGAGTCCCGCGGAGAGGGAGTACCAGGTCCTGGAACCTGATTCGCTTATGTCCAGCAGTTCAGGAGTACCAGAGCCAGGAGCGGAGGAGCGGAGGAGCAGATGAGCAGAAGAACGTTTAAGCGGTGGAGCGGAGGAGCAGATGAGCGGAGGAGAGCGGAATCGGGCCGACATCTCGCCTGAGTCCCGCGGAAAGGGAGTACCAGGGCCTGGAGCCTGATTCGCTTATGGCAAGCAGTTCAGGAGTACCAGGGCCCAGAGCGGATGAGCGGAGGAGCGGAGGAGCGGAGGAGCGGAGGAGCGGAGGAGCGGAGGAGCGGAGGAGCGGAGGGGCGGATGAGTGGAGGAGTGGAGGTGCGGAGGAGAGCGGAAGCCCGGCCCACATTTCGCCTGAGTCCCGCGGATTGGGAGTACCAGGGCCTGGAGCCTGATTCGCTTATGGCAAGCAGTTCAGGAGTACCAGGGCCCGAAGCGGAGGAGCAGAGGAGCGGAGGAGCGGAGGAGCGGAGGAGCGGAGGAGAGCGGAAGCCCGGCCGACAATTCGCCTTAGCCCAGCGGAGAGGGAGTACCAGGGCCTGGAGCCTGATTCGCTTATGTCCAGCAGTTAGGGGGAGTACCAGGGCCAGGAGCGGAGGAGCGGAGGAGCGGATGAGCAGAAGAACGTTTAAGCGGTGGAGCGGAGGGGCGGACGAGCGGAGGAGAGCGGAATCCGGCCGACATCTCGCCTGAGTCCCGCGGAAAGGGAGTACCAGGGCCTGGAGCCTGATTCGCTTATGGCAAGCAGTTCAGGAGAACCGGGCCCAGAGCGGAGGAGCGGAGGAGCGGAGGAGCGGAGGAGCGGAGGAGAGCAGAAGCCCGGCCAACAATTCGCCTAAGTCCCGCGGAGAGGGAGTACCAGGGCCTGGAGCCTGATTCGCTATGTCCAGCAGTTCAGGAGTACCAGGGCCGGAGCGGAGGAGCGGAGGAGCGGAGGAGCGGAGGAGCGGATAAGCGGATGAGCTGATGAGAGCGGAAGCCCGGCCGGCAATTCGCCTTAGTCCCGCGGAGAGGGAGTACCAGGTCCTGGAGCCTGATTCGCTTATGTCCAGCAGTTCAGGAGTACCAGGGCCAGGAGCGGAGGAGCGGAGGAGCGGATGAGCAAAATAACGTTTAAGCGGTGGAGCGGAGGAGCGGATGAGCGGAGAAGAGCGGAATCCGGCCGACAATTCGCCTGAGTCCCGCGGAAAGGGAGTACCAGGGCCAGAAGCGTGATTTAATGATGTTCAGCAATTCAGGAGTACCAGGCCGAGGTGCGGAGGAGCGGAGGGGCGGATGAGTGGAGGAGCGGAGGTGGGGAGGAGAGCGGAAGACCGGCCCACATTTCGCCTGAGTCCCGCGGATTGGGAGTACCAGGGCCTGGAGCCTGATTCGCTTATGGCAAGCAGTTCAGGAGTACCAGGGCCCAGAGCGGCGGAGCGGAGGAGCGGAGGAGCGGGGGAGCGGAGGAGCGGAGGAGCGGAGGGGCGGATGAGTGGAGGAGTGGAGGTGCGGAGGAGAGCGGAAGCCCGGCCCACATTTCGCCTGAGTCCCGCGGATTGGGAGTACCAGGGCCTGGAGCCTGATTCGCTTATGGCAAGCAGTTCAGGAGTACCAGGGCCCAGAGCGGATGAGCGGAGGAGCGGAGGAGCGGAGGAGCGGAGGAGCGGAGGGGCGGATGAGTGGAGGAGTGGAGGTGCGGAGGAGAGCGGAAGCCCGGCCCACATTTCGCCTGAGTCCCGCGGATTGGGAGTACCAGGGCCTGGAGCCTGATTCGCTTATGGCAAGCAGTTCAGGAGTACCAGGGCCCGAAGCGGAGGAGCAGAGGAACGGAGGAGCGGAGGAGCGGAGGAGAGCGGAAGCCCGGCCGACAATTCGCCTTAGCCCAGCGGAGAGGGAGTACCAGGGCCTGGAGCCTGATTCGCTTATGTCCAGCAGTTAGGGGGAGTACCAGGGCCAGGAGCGGAGGAGCGGAGGAGCGGATGAGCAAAATAACGTTTAAGCGGTGGAGCGGAGGGGCGGACGAGCGGAGGAGAGCGGAATCCGGCCGACATCTCGCCTGAGTCCCGTGGAAAGGGAGTACCAGGGCCTGGAGCCTGATTCGCTTATGGCAAGCAGTTCAGGAGAACCGGGCCCAGAGCGGAGGAGCGGAGGAGCGGAGGAGCGGAGGAGCGGAGGAGCGGAGGAGCGGAGGAGCGGAGGAGAGCGGAAGCCCGGCCAACAATTCGCCTGAGTCCCGCGGAGAGGGGGTACCAGGGCCTGGAGCCTGATTCGCTTATGTCCAGCAGTTCAGGAGTACCAGGGTCAGGAGCGGAGGAGCGGAGGAGCGGATGAGCAGAAGAACGTTTAAGCGGTGGAGCGGAGGAGCGGATGAGCGGAGGAGAGTGGAATCCGGCCGACATCTCGCCTGAGTCCCGCGGAAAGGGAGTCCCAGGGCCTGGAGCCTGATTCGCTTATGGCAAGCAGTTCAGGAGAACCGGGCCCAGGTGCGGAGGAGCGGAGGAGCGGAGGAGAGCGGAAGCCCGGCCAACAATTCGCCTAAGTCCCGCGGAGAGGGAGTACCAGGGCCTGGAGCCTGATTCGCTATGTCCAGCAGTTCAGGAGTACCAGGGCCGGAGCGGAGGAGCGGAGGAGCGGAGGAGCGGAGGAGCGGAGGAGCGGATAAGCGGATGAGCTGAGGAGAGCGGAAGCCCGGCCGGCAATTCGCCTTAGTCCCGCGGAGAGGGAGTACCAGGTCCTAGAGCCTGATTCGCTTATGTCCAGCAGTTCAGGAGTACCAGGGCCAGGAGCGGAGGAGCGGAGGAGCGGATGAGCAAAATAACGTTGAAGCGGTGGAGCGGAGGAGCGGATGCGCGGAGAAGAGCGGAATCCGGCCGACAATTCGCCTGAGTCCCGCGGAAAGGGAGTACCAGGGCCAGAAGCGTGATTTAATGATGTTCAGCAATTCAGGAGTACCAGGCCGAGGTGCGGAGGAGCGGAGGGGCGGATGAGTGGAGGAGCGGAGGTGGGGAGGAGAGCGGAAGACCGGCCCACATTTCGCCTGAGTCCCGCGGATTGGGAGTACCAGGGCCTGGAGCCTGATTCGCTTATGGCAAGCAGTTCAGGAGTACCAGGGCCCAGAGCGGCGGAGCGGAGGAGCGGAGGAGCGGGGGAGCGGAGGAGCGGAGGAGCGGAGGGGCGGATGAGTGGAGGAGTGGAGGTGCGGAGGAGAGCGGAAGCCCGGCCCACATTTCGCCTGAGTCCCGCGGATTGGGAGTACCAGGGCCTGGAGCCTGATTCGCTTATGGCAAGCAGTTCAGGAGTACCAGGGCCCAGAGCGGATGAGCGGAGGAGCGGAGGAGCGGAGGAGCGGAGGAGCGGAGGGGCGGATGAGTGGAGGAGTGGAGGTGCGGAGGAGAGCGGAAGCCCGGCCCACATTTCGCCTGAGTCCCGCGGATTGGGAGTACCAGGGCCTGGAGCCTGATTCGCTTATGGCAAGCAGTTCAGGAGTACCAGGGCCCGAAGCGGAGGAGCAGAGGAGCGGAGGAGCGGAGGAGCGGAGGAGCGGAGGAGTGCGGAAGCCCGGCCGACAAATCGCCTTAGCCCAGCGGAGAGGGAGTACCAGGGCCTGGAGCCTGATTCGCTTATGTCCAGCAGTTAGGGGGAGTACCAGGGCCAGGAGCGGAGGAGCGGAGGAGCGGATGAGCAGAAGAACGTTTAAGCGGTGGAGCGGAGGGGCGGACGAGCGGAGGAGAGCGGAATCCGGCCGACATCTCGCCTGAGTCCCGCGGAAAGGGAGTACCAGGGCCTGGAGCCTGATTCGCTTATGGCAAGCAGTTCAGGAGAACCGGGCCCAGAGCGGAGGAGCGGAGGAGCGGAGGAGCGGAGGAGCGGAGGAGAGCAGAAGCCCGGCCAACAATTCGCCTAAGTCCCGCGGAGAGGGAGTACCAGGGCCAGGAGCCTGATTCGCTATGTCCAGCAGTTCAGGAGTACCAGGGCCGGAGCGGAGAAACGGAGGAGCGGATGAGCGGAGGAGCGGATAAGCGGATGAGATGAGGAGAGCGGAAGCCCGGCCGGCAATTTGCCTGAGTCCCGCGGAGAGGGAGTACCAGGGCCAGGAGCCTGATTCGCTATGTCCAGCAGTTCAGGAGTACCAGGGCCGGAGCGGAGAAACGGAGGAGCGGAGGAGCGGATAAGCGGATGAGCTGAGGAGAGCGGAAGCCCGGCCGGCAATTCGCCTGAGTCCCACGGAGAAGGAGTACCAGGGCCTAGAACCTGAGTCGCTTATGTCCAGCAGTTCAGGAGTACCAGGGCCAGGAGCGGAGGAGCGGAGGAGCGCAGGAGCGGATGAGCGGATGAGCGGATGAGCGGATGAGCGGATGAGCGGATGAGCGGATGAGCGGATGAGCGGAGGAGCGGAGGAGCGGAGGAGCGGAGGAGAGCGGAAGGCCGGCCCACATTTCCCCTATGTCCCGCGGATTGGGAGTACCAGGGCTTGGAGCCTGATACACTTATGTCAAGCGGTCCGGAGTACCAGGGCCCGGAGCGGGGGAGCGGAAGAGCGGAGGAGCGGAGGAGAGCGGTAGCCCGGCAAACAATTCGCCTAAGTCCCGCGGAGAGGGAGTAACAGGACCTGGAGCCTGATTCGCTTATGTCTAGCAGTTCAGGAGTACCAGGGCCCGGAGCGGACGAGCGGCGGAGCGGATGAGAGGAGAAGCGGAGGAGAGCGGAAGCCCGGCCGACAATTCGCCTAAGTCCCGCGGAAAGGGAGTACCAGGGCCTGGAGCCTGATTCGCTTATGGCAAGCAGTTCAGGAGTACCAGGGCCCAGAGCGGAGGAGCGGAGGAGCGGAGGAGCGGATGAGCGGATGAGCGGTGGAGCGGAGGAGCGGAGGAGTGGAGGAGCGGAGAAGCGGAGGAGCGGAGGAGCGGAGGAGCGGAGGTGGGGAGGAGCCGAGGAGCGGAGGAGCGGAGGAGAGCGGAATCCTGCCGACAATTCGCCTGAGTCCCGCGGAAAGGGAGTACCAGGGCCTGATGCGTGATTTAATGATGTTCAGCAATTCAGGAGTACCAGGGCCATGTGCGGAGGAGCGGAGGAGCGGAGGGGCGGATGAGTGGATGAGCGGAGGAGTGGAGGAGAGCGGAAGCCCGGCCGGCAATTCGCCTGAGTCCCGCGGAGAGGGAGTACCAGGGCCTGGAGCCTGATTCGCTTATGTCCAGCAGTTCAGGAGTACCAGGGCCTGGAGCGGAGGATCGAAGGAGCGGAGGAGCGGATGAGCGGATGAGCGGAGGAGAGCGGAAGCCCGGCCCACATTTCCCCTATGTCGCGCGGATTGTGAGTACCAGGGCTGTGAGCCTGATTCACTTATGTCAAGCGGTCCGGAGTACCAGGGCCCGGAGCGGATGAGCGGATGACCGGAGGAGCGGAAGAGCGGAGGAGAGCGGAAGCCCGGCCAAAAATTCGCCTAAGTCCCGCGGAGAGGGAGTACCAGGGCCTGGAACCTAATTCGCTTATGTCCAGCAGTTCACTAGTACCAGGGCCAGAATGGAGGAGCGGAGGAGCGGAGGGTTGGATGAGTGGAGGAGCGGAGGAGCGGAGGAGAGCGGGAGCCCGGCCCACTTTTTGCCTTAGTCCCACGGATTGGGAGTACCAGGGCCTGGAGCCTGATATGCCTATGGCAAGCAGTTCAGGAGTACCAGGGCCCAGAGAGGAGGAGCGGAGGAGCGGAGGAGCGGAGGAGCGGAGGAGCGGAGGTGAGCGGAGGAGCGGAGGTGAGCGGAAGCCCGGCCGAATATTCGCCTAAGTCCCGCGGAAAGGGAGTACCAGGGCCTGGAGCCTGTTTGGCTTATGTCCAGCAGTTCAGGAGTACCAGGGCCGGAGCGGAGGAGCGAAGGAGTGGAGGAGCGGAGGAGCGGAGGAGAGCGGAAGCCCGGCCGACAATTCGCCTAAGTCCCGCGGATTGGGAGTACCAGGGCCTGGAGCGGGGGAGCGGAGGAGCAGATGAGCAGAGGAGCGGAGGAGCGGAGGTGCGGAGGAGGGGAGAAGCGGAAGAGATCGGAAGCCCAGCCGACAATTCTCCTGAGTCCTGCGAAAGGGGATTACCAGGGCCTTCAGCCTGAATCGCTTATGTCTAGCAGTTCAGGAGTACCAGGGCCCGGAGCGGAGGAGCGGAGGAGCGGATGAGAGGAGAAGCGGAGGAGAGCGGAAGCCCGGCCGACAATTCGCCTAAGTCCCGCGGATTGGGAGTACCAGGGCCTGGAGCGGGGGAGCGGAGGAGCAGATGAGCAGAAGAGCGGAGGAGCGGAGGAGCGGAGGAGCGGAGGAGCGGAGGAGCGGAGGAGCGGAGGAGCGGAGGTGAGCGGAAGCCCGGCCGACAATTCGCCTAAGTCACACGGATAGGGAGTACCAGGAAACTGGAGCATGATTCGCTTATGTCCAGCGGTTCGGGAGTACCAGGGCCTTGAGCGGAGGAGCGGGGGAGCGGAGGAGCGGATGAGCGGATGAGCGGAGGAGCGGAGGTGAGCGGAAGCCCGCGGATTGGGAGCACCAGGGCCTGGAGCCTTATATGCCTATGGCAAGCAGTTCAGGAGTACCAGGGCCCAGAGAGGAGGAGCGGAGGAGCGGAGGAGCGGAGGAGCGGAGGTGAGCGGAAGCCCGGCCGACAATTCGCTTGAGTCCCGCGGAAGGGGAGTACCAGGGTCTGGAGCCTGAATCGCTTATGTCCAGCAGTTCAGGAGTACCAGGGACAGGAGCGGATGAGCGGCAGAGCGGATGAGCGGAAGAACGGAGAAGCGGTGGAGCGGAGGAGCAAAGGAGCGGAGGAGCGGAGGAGCGGAGGAGCGGATGAGAGGAGAAGCGGAAGAGAGCGGAAGCCCGGCCGACAATACACCTGAGTCCCGCGGAGAGGGAGTACCAGGGCCTGGAGCCTGATTCACCCAGGTCCAGCAGTTCAGGAGTACCAGGGACAGGAGCGGATGAGCGGCGGAGCGGATGAGCGGAAGAACGGAGAAGCGGAGGAGCGGAGGAGCGGAGGAGCAGAGGCGCGGAGGAGCGGAGGAGAGCGGAAGCATGGACCACAATATGCCTAAATCCCGGAGAAAGGGAGTACCAGGGCCTGTAGCGTGATTAAATGATGTTCAGCAGTTCAGGAGTACCAGGGCCATTGCGGAGGAGCGGAGGAGCAAAGGAGCGGAGGGGCGGATGAGTGGAGGAGCGGAGGAGAGGGGAAGCACGGTCCACATTTCGCCAGAGTCCCGCGGATTGGGAGTACCAGGGCCTTGAGCAGGTTCACTTATATCCAACGGTCAGGAGTACCAGGAACTTGAGCGGAGGAGCGGAGGAGCGGATGAGAAGAGAAGCGGAGGAGAGCGGAAGCCCGGCCGACAATTCACCTGAGTCCCGCGGAGAGGGAGTACCAGGGCCTGGAGCTTGATTCGCCCAGGTCCAGCAGTTCAGGAGTACCAGAGCCAGCAGCGGATGAGCGGCGGAGCGGATGAGCGGAAGAACGGAGAAGCGGAGGAGCGGAGGAGCGGAGGAGCGGAGGAGCGGAGGAGCGGAGGAGCGGAGGAGCGGAGGAGCGGAAGAGCAGAGGAGCGGAGGAGCGGAGGAGAGCGGAAGCCCGTCCGACAATTCGCCTGAGTCCCGCGGAAGGGGAGTACCAGGGTTTGGAGCCTGAATCGCTTATGTCCAGCAGTTCAGGAGTACCAGGGCCAGGATCGGAGGAGCGGAGGAGCGGAGTACCGGAGGAGCGGAGGAGCGGAGGAGCGGAGGAGCGGAGAAGCGGAGGAGCGGAGGAGAGGAGGAGCGGAAGAGCGGAGGAGCGGAGGAGTGGAGGAGAGGGGAAGCACGGTCCATATTTCGACAGAGTCCCGCGGATAGGGAGTAACAGGGCTTGGAGCCTGATTCGCTTATGTCCAGCAGTTCTGGAGTACTAAGGCCCGGAGCGGATCAGCGGTGGAGCGGATGAGTGGAAGAACGGAGAAGCGGTGTAGCGGTGGAGCGGAGGAGCGGAGGAGCAGACTTATGTTTCTCTTCTCAAAGGCGGGGAAGCTTTGGGGCAGCAGGACCCCTTAGACTGGCCAATATGAGCCTTCTATGGACATAGCTCTCCCGGACGTATGACCGGGGCTCCCGGACCTCTTGGTACATACTTGTGAATGATTGGATGAGCTAATGTTTGTTTGGTTGTGGATGCTTTTCGGCTAACGCTATTAGCACAGCTATGAAGACTTAAGGTGTGTGTGTGTCTGTGTGTGTGTGTGAGTGTCTTTGTGTGTTTGTGTGAGTGAGGTTGTTTTGGTGGGGGGGGGGGTCGCGGACAGGGAGTACCAGTGCCAAGTGCGGATGAGCTGAGGAGCGGAGGAGGGCAGAAGCCCGGCCCGTGATTCGCTTATGTCAAGCGGTTCGGGAATTCCAGGGCCCAAAGCGGAGGAGCGGTGGAGCTGAGCTGTGTGTGTGTCTTTGTGTGTTTGTGTGTCAGTGTGTTCTTGTGTGTGTATGTGTGAGAGTTTATTTAGGTGGAGGGGGGGAGTACCAGGGCCCATAGCGGAAGAGCGGTGGAGCTGAGAAGCGGAGGAGCGGAGTAGCGGAAGTATTGTTTCTCCACTCAGAGGCGGGGAAGCTTGGGGGCAGCAGAACCCCTTAGATGGGCTAATATGAGCATTCTCCGGACATAGATCCCCCGGACGTATGATTGGAGCTCCCGGACCATTGGGCACACACATGTGAATGAGTGGAAGAGCTAATGTTTGTTTAGTTGTGGATGCGTTTCGGCTAATGCTATTAGCACAGCTATGATGAGTTAAGGTTTGCATGTATGTGTGTGTGTGTGTGTGTGTGTGTGTGAGTGTGTCTGTGTGTGTGTGTGAGAGTTTGTTTAGGTGGGGGGGGGTCGCGGACAGGGAGTACCAGGGCCTCGAGCGGATGAGCTGAGGAGCAGAGGAGGGCATAAGCCCAGCCCGTGATTCCCTTATATCCAGCGGTTCGGGAGTTCCAGGGCCCAAAGCGGAAAAGCGGAGGAGCGGAGAAGCGGAGGAGTGGAGGAGAGCAGAAGCACCTCTCGCAATTCTCCTGAGTTTGCAGGATCGGGAGTACCAGGGCCAATAGCGGAGGAGCGGAGGTGTTGAGAAGCGGAGGAGCGGAGGAGCGATATTATATTTCTCTTCTCAAAGGCGGGGAAGCTTGGGGGCAGCAGGACCCCTTAGACCGGCAAATGTGAGCCTTCTCCGGACATAGATGCCCCGGACGTATGACCGGAGATCCAGGACCTCTGGGCACATACATTTGAATGAGTGGACGAGCTAATGTTTGTTTGGTTGTGGATGCGTTTCGGCTAATGCTATTAGCACAGCTATGATGACTTAAGGTGTGTGTGTGTGTGGGTGTTTGTGTGTTTGTGTGTTTTTGTGTTCTTGTGTGTGTGTGTGTGTGTGTGTGTTTGTGTGTGTTTGTGGATCGGGAGTACCAGGGCCTATAGCGGAGGAGCGGTGGAGCGGAGAAGCGGACCATTGGGCACACACATGTGAATGAGTGGATGAGCTAATGTTTGTTTGGTTGTGGATGCATTTCGGCTAATGCTATTAGCACAGCTATCATGACTTAATGTGTGTATGTGTGTCAGTGTGTGTGTGTGTGTGAGTGTCTTTGTGTATGTGTGTGATAGTTTGTTTTGGTAGGGGGGGGGGGGGGGTCACGGACAAGGAGTACCAGGGCACACACATGTGAATGAGTGGAGGAGCTAATGTTTGTTTGGTTGTGGATGCGTTTCGGCTAAAGCTATTAGCACAGCTATGAAGACTTAAGGTGTGTGTATGAGTGTATATGTGTGTCTGTGTGTGTGTGAGTGTCTTTGTGTGTGTGAGAGGCTCTTTTGGTGGGGGGGGGGTCGCGGACAGGGAGTACCATAGGGCACACACATGTGAATGAGTGGATGAGCTAATGTTTGTTTGGTTGTGGATGCGTTTCGGCTAATGCTATTAGCACAGCTATGCTGAGTTAAGGTGTGTGTGTGTGTGTGTGTGTGTGTGTGTGTGTTTGTGTGTTTTTGTGTGTGTGTGAGTGATTTTGTGTGAGAGTTTGTTTAGGTGGGGGGGGGGAGTACCAGGGCCCATAGCGGAGGAGCGGTGGAGCTGAGAAGCGGAGGAGCGGAGGAGCGGAGGTAATGTTTCTTCTCTCAGAGGCGGGGAAGCTTGGGGGCAGAACCCCTTAGACGGGCTAATGTGAGCATTCTCCGGACATAGATCCCCCGGTCGTATGATTGGAGCTGCCGGACCATTGGGCACACACATGTGAATGAGTGGATGAGCTAATGTTTGTTTGGTTGTGGATGCGTTTCGGCTAATGCTATTAGCACAGCTAAGATGAGTTAAGGTGTGTGTGTGTGTGTGTCTGTGTGTGTGTTCGTGTGTGTGTGTGTGTGTGAGTTTGTTTAGGTGGGGGGGGGGTCGCGGACAGGGAGTACCAGGGCCTCGAACAGATGAGCTGAGGAGCGGAGGAGGGCAGATGCCCGGCCTTAATTCGCTTATGTCCAGCGGTTCGGGAATTCCAGGGCCCAAAGCGGAGGAGCAGTGGTGCTGAGAAGCGGAGGAGCGGAGGAGCGGAGTAGCAGACGTATAGTTTCTCCTCTCAGAGGCGGGGAAGCTTGGGGGCATCAGAACCCCTTAGATGGGCTAATGTGAGCATTCTCCGGACATAGATCCCCCGAACGTATGATTGGAGCTCCCGGACCATTGGGCACACACATGTGAATGAGTGGATGAGCTAATGTTTGTTTGGTTGTGGATGCGTTTCGGCTAATGCTATTAGCACAGCTATGATGAGTTAAGGTGTGTGTGTGTGTGTGTGTGTGTGTGTGTGTGTCTGTTTGTTTGTTTTTGTGTCTGTGTGAGGGTGGTCATGTGTGTGTGTGTGAGAGTTTGTTTAGGTGGAGGGGGGGTACCAAGGCCCATCGCGGAAGAGCGGTGGAGCGGAGAAGCGGAGGAATGGAGGAGCGGAGGTCATTTTTCTCTTCTCAAAGGCAGAGGATGGGAAGTTTGGGGGCAGTAGGACGCTTTAGACCAGCCACTGTGAGCCTTCTCCAGATATAGATCCCCCGGACGTATGATTGGAGCTCCCGGACCATTGGGCACACACATGTGAATGAGTGGATGAGCTAATGTTTGTTTGGTAGTGGATGCGTTTCGGCTAATGCTATTAGCACAGCTATGATGAGTTAAGGTGTGTTTGTGTATGTGTGTGTGTGTGCGTGTGTGTGTTTGTGTGTTTTTGTGTGTGAGTGAGTGTGTTTAGGTGGGGGGGGGGGGGTACCAGGGCCCATAGCCGAGGAGCGGTGGAGCTGAGAAGCGGAGGAGCGGAGTAGCGGAGGTATTGTTTCTCCTCTCAGAGGCGGGGAATCTTGGGAGCTATTAGCACAGGTATGATGACTTAAGGTGTGTGTGTGTGTGTGTGTGTTTGTGTGTTTGTGTGTTGTGTGTTCTTGTGTGTGTGTGTGTGTGTGTGTTTGTGTGTGCGTTTGTGTATATGTGTGTGACAATTTGTTTAGGTGGGGGGGGCGCGGACAGGGGGTAGCTGGGCCTGGAGCGGATGAGCTGTGGAGCGGATGGAGGGCAAAGGCACGTCCCATAATTCTCCTGAGTCCGGCGGATCGGGAGTACCAGGGCCCATAGCGGAGGAGCGGAGGAGCGGTGGAGCAGAGAAGCGAACCATTGGGCACACACATGTGAATGAGTGGATGAGCTAATGTTTGTTTGGTTGTGGATGCATTTCGGCTAATGCTATTAGCACAACTATGATGACTTAATGTGTGTATGTGTGTCAGTGTGTGTGTGTGTGTGTGAGTGTCTTTGTGTATGTGTGTGACAGTTTGTTTTGGTGGGGGGGGGGGTCGCGGACACGGAGTACCAGGGCACACACATGTGAATGAGTGGATGAGCTAATGTTTGTTTGGTTGTGGATGCGTTTCGGCTAAAGCTATTAGCACAGCTATGATGAGTTAAGGTGTGTGTGTATGTGTGTGTGTGTGTGTTTGTGTGTTTTTGTGTGTGTGTGAGTGATTTTGTGTGAGAGTTTGTTTAGGTGGGGGGGGGGGGGGGGGGAGTACCAGGGCCCATAGCGGAGGAGCAGTGGAGCTGAGAAGCGGAGGAGCAGAGGAGCGAAGGTAATGTTTCTTCTCTCAGAGGCGGGGAAGCTTGGGGGCAGAAGAACCCCTTAGACGGGCTAATGCTCACATTCTCCGGACATAGATCCCCCGGACGTATGATTGGAGCTCCCGGACCATTGGGCACACACATGTGAATGAGTGGATGAGCTAATGTTTGTTTGGTCGTGGATGCGTTTCGGCTAATGCTATTAGCACAACTATGATGAGTTAAGGTGTGTTTGTGTGTGTGTTTGTGTGTGTGTATGTGTGTGTGTGTGTGTGCGTGTGTGTGTTTGTGTGTTTTTGTGTGTGTGTGAGTGTGTTTAGGTGGGGGGGTTACCAGGGCCCATAGCGGAGGAGCGGTGGAGCTGAGAAGCGGAGTAGCGGAGGTATTGTTTCTCCTCTCAGAGGCGGGGAAGCTTGGGAGCTATTAGCACAGGTATGATGACTTAAGGTGTGTGTGTGTGTGTGTGTTTGTGTGTTTGTGTGTTCTTGTGTGTTTGTGTGTTCTTGTGTGTGTGTGTGTGTGTGTTTGTGTGTGCGATTGTGTATATGTGTGTGACAGTTTGTTTAGGTGGGGGGGGGGCGCGGACAGGGGGTAGCTGGGCCTGGAGCGGATGAGCTGTGGAGCGGATGGAGGGCAGAAGCACGTCCCATTCAGCCGCCGGCAACCATAAAAACCTATCTTTAACTTAAAAACAAACAAAAATGTGCAATATCTCATTTCTGTGCAATATTCAGAAACTGTGCAATATTTCATCTCATAACAGCTACATTGTGCAATATTTCATCTCATCTCATAACAGCTACACTATAATGTTCCCTTCTATCATACTATTGCGCACTCCTTACCTCACTTGTTACTAAGACACTTATAGTTTTATCAGTGCTTACTAAGACACTCTATAGTTTCACTGAAACACTTTATAGTTTATAGTTTATTTTTATTTATAATTCTGCCTTTCTTTTATTATTTATTACTGTTATATTTTCTGTAACTATGGCACTGCAATTTCCTTCGGGATTAATAAAGTTGTTCTGATTCTTATTCTTAATTCTCCTGAGTCCGGCGGATCGGGAGTACCAGGGCCCATAGTGGAGGAGCGGTGGAGCGGAGAAGCGGACCATTGGGCACACACATGTGAATGAGTGGATGAGCTAATGTTTGTTTGGTTGTGGATGCGTTCGGCTAATGCTACTAGCACAGCTATGATGACTTAATGTGTGTATGTGTGTCAGTGTGTGTGTGTGTGTGAGTGTCTTTGTGTATGTGTGTGATAGTTTGTTTTGGTGGGGGGGGGGTCGCGGACACGGAGTACCAGGGCACACACATGTGAATGAGTGGATGAGCTAATGTTTGTTTGGTTGTGGATGCGTTTCGGCTAAAGCTATTAGCACAGCTATGAAGACTTAAGGTATGTGTATGTGATTATGTGTGTGTCTGTGTGTGTGTGAGTGTCTTTGTGTGTGTGTGTGTGTGTGAGAGGCTCTTTTTGTGGGGGGGGGGGTCGTGGACAGGGAGTACCATTGGGCACACACATGTGAATGAGTGGTTTAGCTAATGTTTGTTTGGTTGTGAATGCGTTTCGGCTAATGCTATTAGCACAGCTATGATAAGTTCAGGTGTGTGTGTATGTGTGTGTGTGTGTGTTTGTGTGTTTTTGTGTGTGTGTGAGTGATTTTGTGTGAGAGTTTGTTTAGGTGGGGGGGAGGGGGGGGAGTACCAGGGCCCATCGCGGAGGAGCGGTGGAGCTGAGAAGCGGAGGAGCAGAGGAGCGGAGGTAATGTTTCTTCTCTCAGAGGCGGGGAAGCTTGGGGGCAGAAGAACCCCTTAGACGGGCTAATGTGAGCATTCTCCGGACATAGATCACCCGGTAGTATGATTGGAGCTGCCGGACCATTGGGCACACACATGTGAATGAGTGGATGAGCTAATGTTTGTTTGGTTGTGGATGCGTTTCGGCTAATGCTATTAGCACAGCTAAGATGAGTTAAGGTGTGTGTGTGTGTGTGTGTGTGTGTGTGTGTGTGTGTTTGTTTTTGTGTCTGTGTGAGTGTGTTCGTGTGTGTATGTGTGAGAGTTTGTTTAGGTGGGGGGGGGTACCAGGGCCCATCGCGGAGGAGCGGAGGAGCGGTGGAGCGGAGAAGCGGAGGAATGGAGGAGCGGAGGTAATGTTTCTCTTCTCAATGGCAGAGGATGGGAAGTTTAGGGGCAGTAGGACGCCGGTGCGAGCGATGCGTTTCAAGGCGTATTGCATGTGTGTATGGAGGGGGGGGGTCTACAGGACACCGCGGACCGGCAATGGTGCACCTTCTCTGGACATCGATCCCCGAAACGTCGGCGTGGAGCTCCCGGAGCAGCCGGCGTGTACATGTGAATGAATGGAGGAGCTAATGTGTGTGTGTGGGGTGGTGGGGGGGGGGGGGGGGGGCGTTTCGGCTAATGCTATCAGCACAGCTATGATTATCCCCAGAACGTTGAGAACGAGCTCCCGGAACTCCAGACATGCGTATATAAAAGAGTGGAATTAAGGTGTGTGTGAGTGTGTCTGTGTGTGTGTGTGTGTGTGTGTGTGTGTGTGTGTGTGTGTGTGTGTGTGTATGTGTGGGACAGAAATAATGTCGGGGACAGAAATTGTTATTAGCCTGCTGGCAGATGACACAACCTTAGTTTTGAAAAATGAACATCAAGTCCCAATAAGCGTTGAAAAAATTAAAACATTCTCCAAGGCTTCAGGATTGTCATTAAACTTAAAGAAATGCAAACTTCTTGAGCTGCATGACTCACCACTAAAGGAAATCAGTAATGTTCCTATCAAATCAGAAATAAAATACTTGAGCATTTTCCTATCTAAGGACCAAAAGTTAAATCAATCCAGGAACATTGAATCTAAACTGAATCAAAGTAAAGCTAAATTGAATATATTGCTCCAAAGAGATTTATCAATATTAGGCCGGATATATTTGACTAAAATGGAATGTTTATCCAGATGTATATACCCAGTGTATTCCAATGCTGCTCCAAATCAACTCATAAAATCTATTAACCAAATAAATTTCAACTTTATCTGGAGGAACAGACCACACCATCTAAAAAACTCTCATATGGTGAAAGAAACAAGTGAAGGAGGGCTGAAAGTGATAGAGTTGGACTGCCTGAATGGGACATTGAAGGTGAACTGGTTGAAATCCTGGATCAAACATCATCATTCTTTCTGGTATTGTACTCCAAACTACTTATTCAACATAGTCGGCAGCCTAAGTCTTCTACTTGTCTCTGACTTGGATATCAACAAGATTCCTGTCCAATTTTCAGAGTTCCATAAACAAATACTATTATACTGGAAAATGATATATGTACACAATTTCTCACCACACAGTCCAATAATTTGGAACAATAGATATGTACTGCGTGGCAACAAACCTCTGTTTTACAAGGAATGCTTTGAGAAAGGTATATGGTCAATAATTGACTTGATGGATGACAATGGCAGTCATCTAGACTATGAACAGTTCTGTACTACACACAGATTTAAGCCTCCCATATTAGAGTTGATAAAGTCACGAAACGCACTGCCTCGACAATTTGTATTCCTGACCAAAAATATAATGACGCACCGAACCGTACAACCACAGTTACCCCGACTATCACTCCAGGGAATCTCAATTCTGGACAGAAAGTGCAGCAACTCCTTTATTAGGACATGTTTCACAGGAAACTTATTCCCTGGACGTCAAAACAAAAATAATATTTGAAATAAATTTGATAAGGAATCGATTGCCACGCTGCGAACTATGTGTCTGACTCTACCCATACCCCCCAAGGCAAAAAGAGACCCACTTCTAAATTATGAATGACATCTACCCATCTAAGGAATTATTGCGGGTACGCTTTACTTTTGAAGATAATATTTGTACATTTTGTGAAGACAACATTGAAACCACTGACCATATATTTTTTCTCATTCTCATTCCATCATCACCAGTTTCCCTCTCAAAAGATGATATCACATTTGGTTTACTTATAAGCAACATAACAGATGAACTCTATGTCAATGTTCTTTTAGGCCTGGCCAAGTTCTTCATTCACAAAAACAGAATGCAAAAATGCTCCCCAAATTTTAATTTCTTCATAAACGATTTTGAATTATAAAAAAAAATCCTTAAAACTTATGGAAAAATCCAAAAACTAAAAAATATACGGTTACCCATGTCTGAGATTCCTTTTTTTTGGAAAAAAAAAACAACAACTTAATTACATGTTATATTCCCCTTGCAATTTTTTTTTTCGTTTTAATTTTTTATTTGTCTATCTATTGATTTAATTATTTCCTTTTAATTTCTTTTTTTTGTCTAGCACTGTAAATTTCTCACAAACCGTTAACACTATTAACTTCTGATTACATACAGAACAAATGTCCTTATGTCCGTTGCTTCCTCATCCCTGGTTGTTTCATTGACATTCAGTTCTACCTTGCCATGTTTATTTGTACATTTGTATATTTGTGTGTACTATTTATGTTCAATTAAAAACAGTTTGGTGTCTGAGATTCCTTGTGAACGGCCAACTTAATTACATGTTGTATTCCCCTTGCAATTTTTTTTTTAGTTTTTAATTTTATTTTTCTATCTATTTATTTAATTATTTCCTTTTAATTTTCTGTTTTTGTCCAGCATTAAAAATTTCTCGCAAACCGTTAACACTATTAACTTCTGATTACATACAGAACGAATGCCCTTATGTCTCCCGTCACCCCCCCCCGTCCCCCCGCTTTTTCCTTTCGGTGGCAGACACTGAGATCAAAAGCAAATGGGTGTCATTGCAATGCAGTAACAGGGTGATAACAGCCGTGTTTGAAGTGTGTAGGGGCTTATAGGAGAGCAGAAGCACGTCACGCTATTCGCCTGAGTTCGGAGGATCGGGAGTACCAGGGCCCATAGCGGAGGAGCAGAGGAGTTGAGAAGCGGAGGAGCGGAGGAGCGGAGTTATGTTTCTCTTCTCAAAGGCGGGGAAGCTTGGGGGCAGCAGGACCCCTTAGACCGGCCAATGTGAGCCTTCTCCGGACATAGATCACCCGGACGTATGACTGGAGCTCCCGTACCTCTGGGCACACACATATGTGAATGAGTGGATGAGCTAATGTTTGTTTTGTTGTGGATACGTTTCGGCCAATGCTATTAGCACAGCTATGATGAGTTCAGGTGTGTGTGTGTGTGTGTGTGTGTGTGTGTGTGTGTGTGTGTGTGTGTGTGTGTGTGTATGGGTGTGTGTCTGTGTGTGTGTGTGTGTGTCTGTGTGTTTATGTGTGTGTGTGTGTGTGTGTGTGTGTGTGTGCGTGTGTTTATGTGTGTGTGAGAGTTTGTTTTGGTGGGTGGGTGGGGATGGGGGGGTTCCCGCGGACTGGGAGTACCAGGGCCTCGAGCGGATGAGCTGAGGAGCGGAGGAGGGCAGATGCCCGGCCTTGATTCGCTTATGTCCAGCGGTTCGGGAGTTCCAGGGCCCAAAGCGGAGGAGCGGAGGACAGCAAAAGCCCTGTCCGCAATTCACCTGAGTCTGGCGGATCGGTAGTACCTGGTTCCGCAGCGGAGGAGCGGAGGAGCTGAGAAGCGGAGGAGCGGAGGAGATGTTTCTCTTCTCAGAGGCGGCGAGGGGGGGGGGGGGGGGGGAGCAGGACCCCTTACCCTTATCCCCCGGACGTTTGAGTGGAGCTCCCGGACCTCCGGGCACGCACATGCGAATGACTGGATGACAAGGAGTGCCAGGGCCTGGAGCGGATGAGCAGAGGAGAGGCGGAGGGCAGAAGCCCGGCCCAGTTCGGGAGTTCCAGGGTCCAAAGCGGGGGAGCGAAGAAGCGGAGGAGAGCAGAAGAGCAGAAGACTGGCCCGGAATTCACCGAAGTCCCGCAGATCGGGAGTTCCAGGGCCCGAGCGGAAGAGCGGAGGAGCGGAGGAGCGGAGCAAAGCGGAAGCCCGTCTTAACAACAAGGAAATTACAGATGAAGCTATAATTTCCACAGAAATCTTTAAATTCTATAGCCACCTATACACTTCGACATTATCAAAAAGCGATTGTGACTCCTTTCCAACAAATATTCCTCAATATATCCCAAAAATAAACAACAACAAACAACATATGTTTGTTTTGTATATGTTTATATATAAACAACAAAAAATATACAGTTTGATGTCTGAGATTCCTTGTGAATCGCCAACTAAATTATATGTTGTATTCCCCTTGCAATCTTTTTTCGTTTTAATTTTTTATTTGTCTATCTATTGATTTAATTATTTCCTTTTAATTTCTTTTTTTGTCTAGCATTGTAAATTTCTCACAAACCGTTAACACTATTAACTTCTGATTACATACAGAACGAATGTCCTTGATGCGTTTAAGTTTGCAGCTTCTTCGTTTTCCATGTTTCGGAAGGAATTCACAAGTTTGCCTTGTTTGAATCGTCTTTTATTTTCTTCTTCACAGCTCCGGGAATCAACATCGGTTAGCCATGGGACATGTACAGTACAGAGTGAGGGAAAAATTCCCGCCAGCACCGCTATACCAAAAAAAAAACACTGACGTAGAAGTTAACGTCAAGTTAGCTGAACAGTCGCGAAAAACTAAAACAAGTCCCAAACCTTGTCATAAAGTGCCATGCATTTCCTGAGAGTAGATACAAATACAACATATGTATACTAGAATGTAAACTCAAATAAAACTAATGAGATCACCTATCTCAACACCCCCTCTTGATCTCAACATCCAAAAAAAAACTTTGGACATTTTAATTTCCAAAGAACCACTTTTTGAATTTTTCTATTTTTACCTTTGTCATGAGTTTTGTCGAGATGTCTGCCAACATGTCCTCTGATGGACAATAGATAAGATTTATTTAACCCTCACTGAGTGCTTCACGAATGAAATGATATTTTACATCAATGTGTTTTGACCTTTGTCTGTTTACAGGATTCTTACTCAGTGCGATGGCCCCCTGATTGTCTCCGTAGATTGTTGTGCAACTGTACATTTTGTTGTCCATACCGTTTAACAGTTGAGACAGGTACATGTTTTCTTGTGCGGTGGTGGCTCGGCCGATGTATTCAGCCTCACATGTTGACAGGGCCACTGTGGGCTGTTTCCTTGACTTCCATGCAATGGCTGGGCCTTGTTTTGTTAAACTGAAACAGTAGCCTGTAGTGCTACGTCTGTCTTCTACAGATGATGCCCAGTCTGAATCACTGTAAGCTATCAGGTTCAAATCCTCCTTATTTGTCTTGAAACTTAGTTCATAATCAGCTGTCCCCTTCAAATACCTCAGAACATGTTTTGCAGCTACTAAGTGTTCTACTTTTGGCATTGCCAGATTCTGTGATAGTTTGCTCACTATCCAGCTGATATCAGGTCTGGTGCAAGTCATGGCATAAATAAGACTGCCTACAATCTCACGATATTCTTTGGGGTCGACAGGTTCACTTTGCTCATTTTCATCAGCTACAGGGATGCCCTCTAATTTTTGCTCACTTGGAGTAGATCTTGCTTTACATTCTGACATTCCAAATCTCTCTAGCATTTTTAGGATGTACTTTGATTTCATCCCCCTTTTGTTCAAATTGTATGCCCAAAAAATATGATAGTTTCCCCAGGTCTTTCATGTTGAACTTGAATTTCATGTTCTGTTTAAATGTGCTGAGTGCATCATTGCTGCTTGCTGCAATAATGAAATCTTCTTCTTCTTCTTTCGGCTTTTCCCGTCAGGGGTCGCCACAGCGAGTCAACCTTCTCCATCTAACCCTATTCTCTGTATCTTCCTCTCTCACACCAGCTACCTTCATATCCTCTCTCACTACGTCCATAAATCTTCTCTTTGGTCTTCCTCGAGACCTATTGCCTGGCAGCTCCATTTCCAGCATCCGTCTACCAATATATTCACTATCTCTTCTCTGTACATGACCGAACCATCTCAGTCTGGCTTCTCTGACCTTCTCTCCAAAACATCAAACATGTGCCGTCCCTCTGATAGACTCATTCCTGATCCTATCCATCCTGGTCACTCCCAAAGAGAACCTCAACATCTTCATCTCTGCAACCTCTTGTTCTGTCTGCTGTCTTTTGGTCATTGGAACAGTTTCTAGTCCAAACATCATCGCTGGTCTCACCACTGTCTTGTACACCTTTCCTTTTATTCTGGCCGATAGTCTTCTATCACATAGTACCCCTGACACTTTTCTCCAGCCATTCCAACCTGCTTGGACCCGTCTCTTCACCTCTTTTACGCACTCTCCGTTGCTCTGGACTGTTGACCCTAAGTACCTGAAATCCTCCAGCTTCTTGATCTCCACTCCCTGTAGCCTCACCGCTCCACCCGAGTTCCTCTCGTTCACACACATATATTCTGTCTTGCTGTGACTAACTTTCATTCCTCTCCTTTCCAGAGCATACCTCCACCTCTCTAGATTTTCCTCTACCTGTTGTCTGCTCTCACTACAGATCACAATGTCATCCGCAAACATCATGGTCCATGGGGATTCCTGTCTAACCTCATCTGTCAGCCTACCCATCACCATTGCGAACAAGAAGGGGCTCAGAGCTGATCCCTGATGGAGTCCCACCTCCACCTTGAACTTCTCGGTTACCCCTACAGCACACCGTACCAGTGTCTCACAGCTGGCATGCATGTCCTGCACCAGTCTAACATACTTCTCTGCCACTCCAGACTTCCTCATACAATACCAGAGCTCCTCTCTTGGCACCCTGTCATATGCTTTTTCTAGGTCGACGAAAACGCAATGCAGCTCCCTCTGGCCTTCTCTGTACTTTTCTATTAGCATTCTCAACGCAAATACTGCATCTGTAGTACTCTTCCTAGGCATGAAGCCATACTGCTGTTCACAAATGCTGACTTCTGCTCTCAGTCTAGTTTCCACTACTCTTTCCCATAACTTCATTGTATGGCTCATCAACTTTATCCCTCTGTAGTTGCCACAATTCTGCACATCCCCTTTATTCTTAAAAATAGGCACCATCACACTTTGTCTCCATTCTTCAGGCATCTTCTCACTCTCTAAGATCCTGTTGAATAATCTAGTCAGAAAATCTACCGCTGCCTCTCCTAGACACTTCCACTCCTCCACAGGTATATCATCAGGACCAACTGCTTTTCCACTCTTCATCCTCTTCAATGCCTTCCTCACTTCACTTTTACTCATTTTTGCTACTTTGTGGTCTACAATAATCACCTCTTCTACCCTTGCCTCTCTTTCATTTTCCACATTCATCAGCTCTTCAAAGTACTCTTTCCATCTTCCTGTCACTCTTCTAGCATCTGTCAATACATTTCCCTGTCTGTCCTTTATCACCCGGACCTGCTGTACATCCTTTCCATCTTTATCTCTCTGTTTCGCCAACTTGTATAGATCATTTTCAGCCTCCTTACTATCCAACCGAGCATACAAGTCATCATAAGCCCTTTGTTTTGCCTTTGCTACCTCTATCTTTACCTTTCGCCGCATCTCCCTGAACTCCTGTCTGTTCTCTTCAGTCCTCTCAGTATCCCACTTCTTCTTCGCTAACCATTTTCTCTGTATACACTCCTGCACTTCCTCATTCCACCACCAAGTCTCCTTATCTACTTTCCTTCCAGATGACACACCAAGTACTCTTCTACCTGTCTCCCTGATCACACTAGCTGTTGTTGTCCAATCATCTGGAAGCTCTCCCTGACCACCCAGACCCTTTCTCAACTCCTCCCTGAAAACCATGCAACACTCTGCTGCAATAATTAAATCATCTACCCAAAGCAAATCTTCTCCACGGCTCTAAACTCGTTCGTCGCCGCTACTTGGGGATCACCGGATGGCTTTCTCCCTCCGCTTCCTTACATTTTATGTCCGCTAGATGGCGGCATCCGACTGTGCACAGCGCTTGGAGCTCCAGCAGGTGATCTGGCCGCTGTGTATGAGAGGAATAAACGAGTGGGGCCGTGAGTGCAATAAATCCCCCTCCACTTCTTACATGGATGTTATCACCCTGTTACTGTATTTTAACGATACCGCTGTGTTTTCCACTTCAATGTTAAGCCGATTTTTAAACATTAAAAACCAAATTGCTCGATTCAGTGACACCGAGGCCCTGAGTGGAGGACTTATGGAGTTGACTCCTTCGCTTATTCATAAGTGCATGTCTGGTGCTCCCGGAGCTTCACGCCGACGTCACGGGGATCCGTGTCCGAAGAAGGTGCACCTTGGCCGGTCTGCGGGGTCCTGTTGACCGGAGGCTGAGGCTGGCCCTTCGAAATAACACGGAAAATAATTGAGAGCATATTTCTCAGTTGACAACGCCCCCACTTGCTCTCATATTATTGGTATCTTTGCCCATTTACATCAAAATAAAATACTCATGACCCAAACAACAACTTTGAAAAATTCAACAACTTAAACTGCGATGCAGGCTTTGTCATAACATCTGCCGGCATCTCTTGTGTTGGACAATAGTGTAGGGCTACCTTTCCACATATTTTCTTTGTGACATCTTAACACACTCTTCTGACTGACATATTTTCTGGGTATTGATTTTGATCACTTTGCCCAAGTCCTTCATTTTAAATCTAGCTGTAAGCATGATTTTCACCTCTTTCATTACTTCCTCATCACTCGCAGCTATGATTAAATCATCTACCCATATTATGATGATGACTTTGTCATTTTGGTTTTCTTTGACATAGACACAATGATCTGCTTCATTCTGAATAAAGTCGTTGTCAATCAAGTAAGAATGGAGCATCAGATTCCAATGACGACCTGCCAAATTTTCCTGAACTGATTTCTGCATGAACACCCTCACACTTGTCATATTTGCTGTTGGAGAAAATGTTTCCTCAAAATCCGTGCCATACTTTTGACTGTAGCCCTTAGCAAAATAACGAGCTTTATATTTGTTTGTGCCAACTTCATTTCTTTTTAGCGCATACACCCACCCCCCCACCCCCACTGCACACTTGCCTTGGGGTAGCTGTGTTAGGGTCAAAGTGTTGTTCTCTCTCAATGACTCCATCTCGTCGTCCATAGATTTCATCCACTTGTCAGCATTGAGGGAACTCCTTGCCTCTTTAAATGTCTGTGGGACACCACACGCCAGTCTATAACAGTAGTCAATGTTAGTGAACACTTGGTCATTGTCAATAGCACTAGTCACATAACCATTAAAGTAACTGGGCTTCTTTTTGGTTCTAGTTGATCGTCTCACATTGTCTGCACTGCTTGGCTGTGTCACACGGTCAGATACGGGGCTGCCCATTTCCAAGGTGTACAAAGGTGTACAAGACAGTGGTGAGACCAGCGATGATGTATGGACTAGAAACTGTAGAAGAAGAAGAAGAAGAAGAAGAAGAAGAAGAAGAAGAAGAAGAAGAAGAAGAAGAAGAAGAAGAAGAAGAAGAAGAAGAAGAAGAAGAAGTTAGAAAGAGAGGGTGGGGGGGAAGCAAACCTTCTCCACGGCTCTAAACTCGTTCGTCGCCGCTACTCGGGGAACACCGGATGGCTTTCTCCCTCCGCTTCCTTACATTTTATGTCCGCTAGATGGCGGCATCCGACTGTGCACAGCGCTTGGAGCTCCAGCAGGTGATCTGGCCGCTGTGTATGAGAGGAATAAACGAGTGGGGCCGTGAGTGCAATAAATCCCCCTCCACTTCTTACATGGATGTTATCACCCTGTTACTGTATTTTAACGATACCGCTGTTTTTTCGACCTCAATGTTAAGCCGATTTTTAAACATTAAAAAACCAGATTGCTCGATTCAGTGACACCGAGGCCGTGAGTGGAGGACTTATGGAATCGACTCCTCCGCTTATTCATATGTGCATGTCTGGTGCTCCCGGAGCTTCACGCCGACGTCACAGGGATCCGTGTCCGAAGAAGGTGCACCTTGGCCGGTCTGCGGGGTCCTGTTGACTGGGAAGTTGAGACTGGCCCTTGGAAATAAAACGGAAAATAATTGAGAGCATATTTCTCAGTAAACAACGCCCCCACTTGCTCTCATATTATTGGTATCTTTGCCCATTTACATCAAAATAAAATACTCATGACCCAAACAACAACTTTGAAAAATTCAACAACTTAAACTGTGATGCAGGCTTTGTCATAACATGTGCCGGCATCTCTTGTGTTGGAAAATACTGTAGGACTACCTTTCCACATATTTTCTTTGTGACATCTTAACACACTCTTCTGACTGACATATTTTCTGGGTATTGATTTTGATCACTTTGCCCATGTCCTTCATTTTAAATCTAGCTGTAAGCATGATTTTCACCTCTTTCATTACTTCCTCATCACTCGCAGCTATGATTAAATCATCTACCCATATTATGATGATGACTTTGTTATTTTGGTTTTCTTTGACATAGACACAATGATCTGCTTCATTCTGAATAAAGTCATTGTCAATCAAGTAAGAATGGAGCATCAGATTCCAATGACGACCGGCTTGTTCAGGGACGTATAGTGACTTTTTCAGTTTACACACCAGCTTCTGTTTTTTATTTGTCACTTCATACCCTTCTGGTTGTTCTACACAGAGCTCACAATCTATGGGTGCATGAAGATAGGCTGTCTTTACATCCATTTGGTGTAAGAACAAATTTTCCGGAACTGATTTCTGCATAAACACCCTCACACTTGTCATATTTGCTGTTGGAGAAAATGTTTCCTCGAAATCCGTGCCATACTTTTGACTGTAGCCCTTAGCAACATACCGAGCTTTATATTTGTTTGTGCCATCTTCATTTCTTTTTAGCGCTTACGCCCCCCACCCCCCACCCCCACCCCCACTGCACACTTGCCTTGGGGTAGCTGTGTTAGGGTAAAAGTGTTCTTCTCTCTCAATGACTCCATCTCTTCGTCCATAGATTTCATCCACTTGTCAGCATTAAGTGAACTCCTTGCCTCTTTAAATGTCTGTGGGACACCACACGCCAGTCTATAACAGTAGTCAATGTTAGTGAACACTTGGTCATCGTCAATAGCACTAGTCACATAACTATTAAAGTGACTGGGCTTCTTTTTGGTTCTAGTTGATCGTCTCACATTGTCTGCACTGCTTGGCTTTGTCACACGGTCAGATACGGGGTTGCCCATTACCAAGGTGTACAAAGGTGTACAAGACAGTGGTGAGACCAGCGATGATGTATGGACTAGAAACTGTTACAATGACAAAAAGACAGCAGGCAGAACTAGAGGTTGCAGATATGAAGATGTTGAGGTTCTCTTACGGAGTGACCAGGATTGATAGGATCAGGAATGAGTATCAGAGGAACAGCACATGTTCGATGTTTTGGAGAGAAGGTCAGAGAAGCCAGACTGAGATGGTTCGGTCATGTACAGAGGAGGGATAGAGAATATATTGGTAGACGGATGCTGGAATTGGAGCTGCAAGGCAAGAGGTCTCGAGGAAGACCAAAGAGAGGATTTATGGACGTGGTGAGAGAGGATATGAAGGTAGTTGGTGTGAGAGAGGAGGATACGGAGAATAGGGTTAGATGGAGAAAGTTGACTCGCTGTGGCCACACCTGACGGGAAAAGACAAAAGAAGAAGAAGAAGAAGAAGAAGAAGAAGAAGAAGAAGAAGAAGAAGAAGAAGAAGAAGAAGAAGAAGAAGAAGAAGAAGTAAGAAAGAGAGGTTGGGGGGGAAGCAAACCTTCTCCACGGCTCTAAACTCGTTCGTCGCCGCTACTCGGGGAACACCGGATGGCTTTCTCCCTCCGCTTCCTTACATTTTATGTCCGCTAGATGGCGGCATCCGACTGTGCACAGCGCTTGGAGCTCCAGCAGGTGATCTGGCCGCTGTGTATGAGAGGAATAAACGAGTGGGGCCGTGAGTGCAATAAATCCCCCTCCACTTCTTACATGGATGTTATCACCCTGTTACTGTATTTTAACGATACCGCTGTGTTTTCCACCTCAATGTTAAGCCGATTTTTAAACATTAAAAACCAAATTGCTCGATTCAGTGACACCGAGGCCGTGAGTGGAGGACTTATGGAGTTGACTCCTTCGCTTATTCATATGTGCATGTCTGGTGCTCCCGGAGCTTCACGCCGACGTCACGGGGATCCGTGTCCGAAGAAGGTGCACCTTGGCCGGTCTGCGGGATCCTGTTGACCGGAAGCTGAGACTGGCCCTTGGAAATAAAACGGAAAATAATTGAGAGCATATTTCTCAGTTAACAACGCCCCCACTTGCTCTCATATTATTGGTATCTTTGCCCATTTACATCAAAATAAAATACTCATGACCCAAACAACAAACAACAACTTTGAAAAATTCAACAACTTAAACTGTGATGCAGGCTTTGTCATAACATGTGCCGGCATCTCTTGTGTTGGACAATACTGTAGGGCTACCTTTCCACATATTTTCTTTGTGACATCTTAACACACTCTTCTGACTGACATATTTTCTGGGTATTGATTTTGATCACTTTGCCCATGTCCTTCATTTTAAATCTAGCTGTAAGCATGATTTTCACCTCTTTCATTACTTCCTCATCACTCGCAGCTATGATTAAATCATCTACCCATATTATGATGATGACCTTGTCATTTTGGTTTTCTTTGACATAAACACAATGATCTGCTTCATTCTGAATAAAGTCATTGTCAATCAAGTAAGAATGGAGCATCAGATCCCAATGACGACCGGCTTGTTCAGGGACGTATAGTGACTTTTTAAGTTTACACACCAGCTTCTGTTTTTTATTTGTCACTTCATACCCTTCTGGTTGTTCTACACAGAGCTCACAATCTATGGGTGCATGAAGATAGGCTGTCTTTACATCCATTTGGTGTAAGAACAAATTTTCCGGAACTGATTTCTGCATAAACACCCTCACACTTGTCATATTTGCTGTTGGAGAAAATGTTTCCTCGAAATCCGTGCCATACTTTTGACTGTAGCCCTTAGCAACATAACGAGCTTTATATTTGTTTGTGCCATCTTCATTTCTTTTTAGCGCTTACGCCCCCCACCCCCCACCCCCACCCCCACTGCACACTTGCCTTGGGGTAGCTGTGTTAGGGTAAAAGTGTTCTTCTCTCTCAATGACTCCATCTCTTCGTCCATAGATTTCATCCACTTGTCAGCATTGAGGGAACTCCTTGCCTCTTTAAATGTCTAAGTGATCATCATCATCATCATCATCATCATCATCATCATCATCATCATCATCATCATCATCATCATCATTATCATCATCATCCTGGTCTGAGCTCATCTCTGTCTGGGTTTGTTGCTCTGGAGATGGGTTCGACACAAATTTTAGCAGTCTGTTTTAGTACTCTTTCACTATTTGGATAATATACAAAATAAGCTGGACTATTTTTGTCATATCCAATGAAAACTCCCTTCTCACCTCTTGAGTCAAGTTTCTTTTTGTTGTGCTTGTATGCATAGCACACAGCACCAAACTTTTGCATTTGTGACACATTTGGTTTCTTTCCCGTCAAGCCGAAACGCCCCCCCCCCCCCCCCCCCCCACCACCACCACCACACACACATTAGCTCTTCCATTCATTCACATGTACACGCCGGCTGCTCCGGGAGCTCCACGCCGACGTTTCGGTGATCGATGTCCGCAGAAGGTGCACCATTGCCGGCCTGCGGTATCCTGTAGACCCCCCCCCTCCATACACACATGCAATACGCCTTGAAACGCATCGCTCGCACCGACGCGGGGAATCCTTTACCCTACTTCCACAGCAACGGCGAGAATCACATTGCGTCGGCCGCCGTGAGGAAGAGGGGGGGGGGGCATTAAGGGGGGGAGAGAGAGAGACATGGAGATTTTCTCAGCCTCTCATTCTTTTTTTTTTTTTTTTTAATTGAACATAAATAGTACACACAAATATACAAATGTACAAATAAACATGGCAAGGTAGAACTGAATGTCAATGAAACAACCAGGCATGAGGAAGCAAAGGACTTAAGGACTGTTGAGATAGGTGATCTCATTAGTTTTATTTGAGTTTACATTCTAGTATACATATGTTTTATTTGTATCTACTCTCAGGAAATGTATGGCACTTTATGACAAGGTTTGGGACTTGTTTTAGTTTTTCGCGACTGTTCAGCTAACTTGACGTTAACTTCTACGTCAGTGTTCTTTTTTTGGTATAGCGGTGCTGGCGGGAATTTTTCCCTCACTCTGTACTGTACATGTCCCATGGCTAACCGATGTTGATTCCCGGAGCTGTGAAGAAGAAAATAAAAGACGATTCAAACAAGGCAAACTTGTGAATTCCTTCCGAAACATGGAAAACGAAGAAGCTGCAAACTTAAACGCAACAGGTTATGGGCCCAGGCAACGAACAAAAGGAGGAAGATGGCAACGTTTGGTTTTCGATGGAGACGAAAACAACTACGAGCTTTGGGAAGTAAAGTTTCTGGGACACATGCGACTCGAAGGTTTGAAAGAGACAATACTTTCAACTGTTGAGCCCGACCCAGATAAAAATGCAGAATGCTACGCTGAGCTTATCCAGTTCCTCGATGATAAAAGTCTATCATTGGTAATGAGGGAAGCCGCAGATGACGGTCGAAAAGCTTTGAAAATATTACGGGATCATTACGCCAGCCAGGGTAAGCCCAGAATTATTTCCCTGTACAGCGAACTATGCTCACTCAAGAAGGAACCCGACGAAACAATAACAGATTACATTATCAGAGCAGAAAAGGCAGTCACCGCTCTGAGAAACACAAAACAGGTGATAAGTGATGAGCTGATGATCGCTATGGTTATGAAAGGGCTTCCAGAACCGTACAAGCCCTTCGTCATTCACGTAACTCAGAGCAGTGAAGAAATGACGTTTATTCAGTTCAAGAGTAAACTAAGAAGTTATGAAGAGACTGAAAAGTTTGACAGCAAAACCAAATCAGACAATGTAATGAAAGTGGACATGTCAACGGTGATCTGCTATGGATGTGGAAACCGTGGCCATATGGCAAAAGCTTGTCACCAAAAATCAGGGCCAAAATGGTGCAGCTATCACAGAAGCACAACCCACACCGATGAGACATGCAGAAGAAAATCCAAGCCCAAAGAAGACTCGGTCAAACAAAACACAGACATCCAAGACAAAGATAAGGAAGATGAGCAAACTTTTGTATTCAAGGTCAGTCAAAAAGTCCCTCCGGAAAATATCAGAAAAAATGGACTGATGGTAGACTGTGGCGCTACATCACACATCATAACACAAGAAGACAAATTCATAAGATTTGATGAGTTTTTCAACCCAAACAAACATTACATGGAGCTAGCAGACGGGACCAGAAGAAACAAAGTGGCACTAAAAAGAGGTGATGCAGAAGTGTTACTCCAGGACATTGAAGGAAAACCTGTCCTGGTAACCTTAAGGGGAGCCTTATTCATCCCATCATATCCTCAGGACTTCATATCGGTGAAGGCAGCCACAGCTGATGGAGCCAGCGTGATATTCAAAGAAGGAGAGAACAGACTCATAACCAAAGAAGGAAAAATTTTCAGCATTGAGGAATGTGACAGACTCTACTACATAAGAACGGTAAATTATCAACAACTTTATGATGATACAGTAAATGACATGATGTCCAGAGATAGAGTAAACTTAACTTGTGATGTCAAAACATGGCATGAGATTATGGGACACTGCAATGTAAAAGATGTATTAAAATGACCAAACTTAGTCGAGGGTATGAAGATTACAGGTCAGACCAAGGTAGACTGTAACGTAGACTGTAACGTATGCACGGAGGGAAAATTCACAAATAGCAGAAACAGGCAAGCTGATGCAAAAGCTGATGCACCCCTAAAAATGGTACACACTGACTTATCAGGCCCGATTGAACCAGCTGGTCAAGAAGGGCATAAGTATGTCATTTCATTCACAGATGATTATTCAGGGGCAGTATTTGTATATTTTCTCAAATACAAGAGTGAAGCTACATTAGCAACAGAGAAGTTCCTTGCTGACAGCGCAGCGTATGGTCGTGTCAAATGTATCAGGTCAGACAACGGGACTGAATACACAGGAAATGCTTTTCAATCTCTTCTAAGGGAGAAAGGCATAAGACATGAAACATCATCCCCATACTCTCCCCATCCAAATGGGACAGCAGAAAGACAATGGAGGACCCCTTTTGAAATGGCAAGGTGTATGCTAATAGCAAAAGGATTACCAAAGGTTTTGTGGCCTTATGCTGTCCAGACCGCTGCCCATATTCGAAATAGATGTTACAATGACAGACACAAAAATACCCCATACTTCATGTTAACAGGGAGAAAGCCAAATCTTTCAAAAATGTGGATATTCGGAACTGAGTGTTATGCATACAAACATGACACTAAGAAATTAGATCCCAGATGTGAAAGAGGAATATTTGTGGGATACAGTAAGAAAAGCCCTTCATACCTGGTCTATAATCCACTTACAGAAAAAGTGGCAAAACAGAGACTGGTGAAATTGATCAAAAAGGGAAGAATTGAACAACAAACACAAACTGATGATTATGAGACAGAAATCCAGGGATATGAAGACACAGAATCTACAGATGAAACCAGTATAGATGTGTCACAAAGTGAAAATAAAACAGACAACCATATACAAAATGAGGATGAGAGTACTAACGCAGATGTGTCACATGACGAAGAAACAGCAGAAAATGTCCAAAATGAAAAAGAGACGAGGTCAGACATAAAACCCAGATATAATCAAACCAGTCGCTATCCTAGACGAAAAAGGGTCGTTCCAAGGTATTTAGAGGATGATCAGACAGACTATATTAACAATGATAAAAATCATACAACTATTGATTACTGTTACAGGACTGTGTGCGGAGTCCCACAGAATTATAGTGAAGCACTGAAGTCACCACTGGCACCCGGGTGGAATTGTGCCATGAGGGAAGAGATTGACTCGCTTAAACAGAATGACACATTTGAACTGACAACTTTACCTGAAGGGAGAAAAGTAATTGGAGGAAAATGGGTATTTGCCCTTAAAGAAAATGCTGAAGGAGGACAAATATTTAAGGCGAGATATGTAGCTAAGGGTTACAATCAAACAGAAGGCATAGACTACTATGAAACTTTTCCACCGACAGCTAACATTACATCAGTGCGGGCACTAATGCAGATAGCTGTACAAAATAACCTCATTGTCCATCAAATGGATGTTAAGACGGCATATTTACATGCTCCTATACATGAGGAGATTTTCTTGGAACAACCAGAAGGGTTTGAAATGATGTCAGAAACAGGAGAGAAACTAGTGTATAGATTAAAGAAATCTCTTTATGGCCTGAAACAATCAGGAAGAAACTGGTATGAACTCCTTAATGACCATTTAGAACAGGACAACTTTGTGAGAAATCTCTCTGACCACTGTGTGTACAGAAAACAGACGGAAAATGGTGACACAATCATTGTAATAATTTGGGTAGATGATTTAATTATTGCCACAAGCAGCAATGATGCACTCAGCACATTTAAACAGAACATGAAATTCAAGTTCAACATGAAAGACCTGGGGAAACTATCATATTTTTTGGGCATACAATTTGAACAAAAGGGGGATGAAATCAAAATGAACCAGACAAAGTACATCCTAAAAATGCTAGAGAGATTTGGAATGTCAGAATGTAAAGCAAGATCTACTCCAAGTGAGCAAAAATTAGAGGGCATCCCTGTAGCTGATGAAAATGAGCAAAGTGAACCTGTCGACCCCAAAGAATATCGTGAGATTGTAGGCAGTCTTATTTATGCCATGACTTGCACCAGACCTGATATCAGCTGGATAGTGAGCAAACTATCACAGAATCTGGCAATGCCAAAAGTAGAACACTTAGTAGCTGCAAAACATGTTCTGAGGTATTTGAAGGGGACAGCTGATTATGAACTAAGTTTCAAGACAAATAAGGAGGATTTGAACCTGATAGCTTACAGTGATTCAGACTGGGCATCATCTGTAGAAGACAGACGTAGCACTACAGGCTACTGTTTCAGTTTAACAAAACAAGGCCCAGCCATTGCATGGAAGTCAAGGAAACAGCCCACAGTGGCCCTGTCAACATGTGAGGCTGAATACATCGGCCGAGCCACCACCGCACAAGAAAACATGTACCTGTCTCAACTGTTAAACGGTATGGACAACAAAATGTACAGTTGCACAACAATCTACGGAGACAATCAGGGGGCCATCGCACTGAGTAAGAATCCTGTAAACAGACAAAGGTCAAAACACATTGATGTAAAATATCATTTCATTCGTGAAGCACTCAGTGAGGGTTAAATAAATCTTATCTATTGTCCATCAGAGGACATGTTGGCAGACATCTCGACAAAACTCATGACAAAGGTAAAAATAGAAAAATTCAAAAAGTGGTTCTTTGGAAATTCAAATGTCCAAAGTTTTTTTTTGGATGTTGAGATCAAGAGGGGGTGTTGAGATAGGTGATCTCATTAGTTTTATTTGAGTTTACATTCTAGTATACATATGTTGTATTTGTATCTACTCTCAGGAAATGCATGGCACTTTATGACAAGGTTTGGGACTTGTTTTAGTTTTTCGCGACTGTTCAGCTAACTTGACGTTAACTTCTACGTCAGTGTTTTTTTTTTGGTATAGCGGTGCTGGCGGGAATTTTTCCCTCACTCTGTACTGTACATGTCCCATGGCTAACCGATGTTGATTCCCGGAGCTGTGAAGAAGAAAATAAAAGACGATTCAAACAAGGCAAACTTGTGAATTCCTTCCGAAACATGGAAAACGAAGAAGCTGCGAACTTAAACGCAACAGTTTGGTTGTGGATGCGTTTCGGCTAATGCTATTAGCACAGCTATGATGAGTTAAGGTGTGTTTGTGTGTGTGTGTGTGTGTGTGTGTGTGTCTGTGTGTGTGTGTGTGTGTGCGTGTGTGTGAGTGTGAATTTGTTTAGGTGGGGGGGGGTCGCGGACAGGGAGTACCGGGGCCTCGAGCGGATGAGCTGAGAAGCGGAGGAGCGGAGGTAATGTTTCTCCTCTCATGAGCTAATGTTTGTTTTGTTGTGGATACGTTTTGGCCAATGCTATTAGCACAGCTATGATGAGTTAAGGTGTGTTTGTGTGTGTGTGTGTGTGTGTGTGTGTCTGTGTGTGTGTGTGTGTGCGTGTGTGTGAGTGTGAATTTGTTTAGGTGGGGGGGGGGGTCGCGGACAGGGAGTACCGGGGCCTCGAGCGGATGAGCTGAGAAGCGGAGGAGCGGAGGTAATGTTTCTCCTCTCAGAGGCGGGGAAGCTTGGGGGCAGAAGAACCCCTTAGACCGGCCAATGTGAGCCTTCTCCGGACATAGATCACCCGGACGTATGACTGGAGCTCCCGCACCTCTAGGCACACACATATGTGAATGAGTGGATGAGCTAATGTTTCTTTTGTTGTGGATACGTTTTGGCCAATGCTATTAGCACAGCTATGATGAGTTCAGGTGTGTGTGTGTGTGTGTGTGTGTGTTTGTGTGTGTGTTGGTGTGTGTGTGTCTGGGTGTGTGTGTGTGTGTGTGCGTGTGTTTATCTGTGTGTGAGAGTTTGTTTTGGTGGTGGTGGTGGTGGTGGTGGTGGTGGGGGGGGGGGGGGGGGTCCCGCGGACAGGGAGTACCAGGGCCTGGAGCGGATGAGGTGAGGAGCGGAGGAGAGCAGAAGCCCGGACCGTGATTCGCCTATGTCCAGCGGTTCGGGAGTTCCAGGGCCAAAAGCGGAGAAGCGGAGGACAGCAAAAGCCCTGTCCGCAATTCACCTGAGTCCGGCGGATCGGTAGTACCTGGTTCCGCAGCGGAGGCGCGGAGGAGCGGAGGAGCGGAGCAAAGCGGAAGCCCGTCTTAACAACAAGGAAATTACAGATGAGGCTATAATTTCCACTGAAATCTTTAAATTCTATCGCTACCTATACACTTCGACATTGTCAAAAAGCGATTGTGACTCCTTTCCAACAAATATTCCTCAATATATCCCAAAAATAAACAACAACAAACAATATATGTTTGTTTTGTATATATCTATATATAATCAACAAAAAATATACAGTTTGATATCTGAGATTCCTTGTGAGTCGCCAACTTAATTACATGTTGTACTCCCCTTGCAATCTTTTTTTCGTTTTAATTTTTTATTAGTCAATCTATTGATTTAATTATTTCATTTTAATTTCTTTTTTTGTCTAGCATTGTAAATTTCTCACAACCGTTAACACTATTAACTTCTGATTCCATACAGAACGAATGTCCTTATGTCCTTTGCTTCCTCATGCCTGGTTGTTTCATTGACATTCAGTGCTACCTTGCCATGTTTATTTGTACATTTGTATAGTTGTGTGTACTATTTATGTTCAATTAAAAAAAAAAAAAAAAAGAATGAGAGGCTGAGAAAATCTCCATGCCTCTCTCTCTCCCCCCCTTAATGCCCCCCCCCCCCCCCCCCCCCCCCCCTTCCGACGCAACGCGATTCTCGCCGTTGTTGTGGAAGTAGGGTAAAGGATTCCCCGCGTCGGTGCGAGCGATGCGTTTCAAGGCGTATTGCATGTGTGTATGGAGGGGGGGGGGGGGGGGGGGTCTACAGGACACCGCAGACCGGCAATGGTGCACCTTCTGCGGACATCGATCACCGAAACGTCGGCGTGGAGCTCCCGGAGCAGCCGGCGTGTACATGTGAATGAATGGAGGAGCTAATGTGTGTGGGGTGGTGGTGGTGCTGGTGGTGTGGGGGGGGGCGCGTTTCGGCGAATGCTATCAGCACAGCTATGATTATCCCCAGAACGTTGAGAACGAGCTCCCGGAACTCCAGACATGCGTATATAAAAGAGTGGAATTAAAGTGTGTGTGAGTGTGTGTGTGTGTGTGTGTGTGTGTGTGTGTGTGTGTGTGTGTATGTGTGGGACAGAAATAATGTCGGGGACAGAAATTGTTATTAGCCTGCTGGCAGATGACACAACCTTAGTTTTGAAAAATGAACATCAAGTCCCAATAAGCGTTGAAAAAATTAAAACATTCTCCAAGGCTTCAGGATTGTCATTAAACTTAAAGAAATGCAAACTTCTTGAGCTGCCACTAAAGGAAAACAGCAATGTTCCTATCAAATCAGAAATAAAATACTTGAGCATTTTCCTATCTAAGGACCAAAAGTTAAATCAGTCCAGGAACATTGAATCTAAACTGAATCAAAGTAAAGCTAAATTGAATATATGGCTCCAAAGAGATTTATCAATATTAGGCCGGATATATTTGAGTAAAATGGAATGTTTATCCAGATGTATATACCCAGTGTATTCCAATGCTGCTCCAAATCAACTCATAAAATCTATTAACCAAATAAATTTCAACTTTATCTGGAGGAACAGACCACACCATCTAAAAAAATCACATACGGTGAAAGAAACAAGTGAAGGAGGGCTGAAAGTGATAGAGTTGGACTGCCTGAATGGGACATTGAAGGTGAACTGGTTGAAATCCTGGATCAAACATCATTATTCTTTCTGGTATTGTACTCCAAACTACTTATTCAACATAGTCGGTGGCCTAAGTCTTCTACTTATCTCTGACTTGGATATCAACAAGATTCCTGTCCAATTTTCAGAGTTCCATAAACAAATACTATTATACTGGAAAATGATATATGTACACAATTTCTCACCACACAGTACAATAATTTGGAACAATAGATATGTACTGCGTGGCAACAAACCTCTGTTTTACAAGGAATGCTTTGAGAAAGGTATATGGTCAATAATTGACTTGATGGATGACAATGGCAGTCCTCTAGACTATGAACAGTTCTGTACTACACACAGATTTAAGCCTCCCATATTAGAGTTGGTAAAGTTACGAAACGCACTGCCTCGACAATTTGTATTCCTGACCAAAAATATAATGACGCACCGAACCGTACAACCACAGTTACCCCGACTGTCACTCCAGGGAATCTCAATTCTGGACAGAAAGTGCAGTTGTTATCTGAGAAATATGCTCTCAGTTATTTCCCTTTTATTTTGAATGGCCAGTCCCAGCTTCCGGTCTGTCCGTAGTGTTTTTATTTGCTTGAAAATAAACTCAACTTCTTCCAGTTCTGCAAAGCAAGAGGCGTGTCACACATATTATTCCTCCGTAAAAGACCCAGTCGGTATTGAGGGGTAGCACGCAGATCTACTGCACAGATAACCTCTGATAACAGGTTATGGGCCCAGGAAACCCCCAAAGACGGCTGAAGACAGTTTGGAGCCACTGAGAAGAGCGACGATACTGCAAACTCATCACTGGCCATGGAAAACAAGCAAGCCAGATGATGGAAGGAGACTTGCAGGAGGCAAACAAACTAAACCTGTTTTTTAACAGATTTGATGAAGGTGCCTCCGCCCACCCTCCCCCCAGTTCCTCTCAGGACTTTCCTTCCCCTGTGCCCTCACCCCTCACTTTAAGGAGCTTTCCCCCTCCCCCACGCACCTCTTCTGCTTCCCTGGGCGATGTCTCGTTTACACCTCAGCCGTCCTGCCCCCCACTGGGACTCTCTCTGCCCCCCACTGGGACTCTCTCCACCCCCTCCTGTCGCCTTCACCGCTGAGGAGGTGAGAAGAGAGTTCAGCCGCCTTCCTCCCAGGAAAGCTGCTGGCCCTGACGGCCTTAGCCCCAGAGTGCTGAAAGGATGTGCCTCTCAGCTGTGTGGGATCTTCTCACATCTCTTCAACCTGAGCCTGACCCAGATGGTTGTCCCCGACCGGTGGAAAACCTCATGCCTGGTTCCAGCGCCCGAGGTGAAGCATCCCAGCAGACACAACGACTACAGACCGGTGGCCCTGACATCATACGTCATGAAGTCGCTGGAGAGGCTCGTCCTGAGGCACCTTGGCACAGTCGTCGGACCTTCGCTGGACCCCCTGCGGTTCGCATACCACCCACGGATAGGAGTGGAAGACGCCATCATCTTCCTGCTGCACAGAATCTACACACACCTGGAGGAGGCAGGAAGCACTGTGAGAGTCATGTTCTTTGACTTCTCCAGTGCTTTTAACACCATTCGACCTGCCCTGCTGAACAGGAAGCTTCTGGACATGCAGGTAGATGCTCCACTCGCGGCTGTTGGAGAGTAATTGTAATTCATGCTGGTCTAAGTTAAAACCTGTAAAGAGGAGACTGAGGTTATCATAAGAAATAACACAGACAAGCGACTATTCTTTTGTGCTCTGCAGAGGGGGAGACTCTTTGGAGCCAAGATCCAGAGAATCCCCCCGAGTTCCTCCTTGCTCGGCTTTTTATTGTGTGAAAGTGTTTATTTACATAACAACATTTATTCAATAGTATATAGTAATAGTTGACCAGGATGATATACAGGGGTGGTCAGGTTTCTCTCCAGAAGCGTTTATCCTCGTTTAGATTTACGTTTATGGGGGGTAGGTTCTTATCTAAAGATGTTTACGACCATTGGAATATCTTGGAGGGCCCAACTCTTGTTAGAGGACAAAGGTCTTTTGTGCTCTAGCATGTCTGGCTAACTTCATGTGAGTAGTCGAAATAACATAGTTATAGAAATAGAGAGTAAACTCTAACAATTCTCTCCTGTTTATGAGACTCCGAACAATGTTAAACTCTTCAGCATCATCATGCCATGTTGGTACATAGTTTACAGATAACACTTCATACAACATCATGGTCGTCGTCCTCCACAGTCGAATCATTATCATTTTCTTTTTCTGAATCACTTATAGGCAGTTGCTCATATATCTGTCCAGTGTAGTGAGTCCTTGGTTGGGTCTGCACTGCTACTATTGCCATCTGGACAAAGGCTGCGGAAGCCATTTTAGCAATCATGCTTCTCAAACAAGGAATAACGCACATAGTAAATAAACAAAACAAAATAAGAATCACAATCACAGGTGTAAGGCACTTTAAAAGTATTTGCCACCAAGTTCCGTTGATGATCCATCCAAGAGGGTCAAACTGTAAAAACGACATTAAAGTATCACTGTCCTCTTTACCCTCTAGTTGGTTCTTTAATGTCGTCAATTTGTCATGAATTGCTGTGAAATTGTCTCGCATGTCTGGGATATATGTGCAACATTGTTGTCCTATTATCGCACATACACCACCTTCCTTGGCTAAGACAATATCTAAAGCCATACGATTTTGTAAAAGCATTTCTTTCATAGCCATAGTCTCTGGATTGTTTTGTATCAGTCCATTCAATTCTAGAACCCTTGACGTTAGGTTCTGTAATGTCGCCCAGACCTCATTCATTCGATGTCCCGAGTAGGCTACACCATAGTTAGGGAACATTGTCATAAGTATTCCTCTAGAGTCACTTATCAAGGCTCTTCGACTACGTTCATGTCCCATAGGCCTAATGAGTTGTACGCTATGAGTCATGTTATGCTCTGGTATAAAAGTCATAGCACTTCCTAATCGGGCCAAATAGCATGTGCCACACCAATGTTCAGGCAGATACAGAAATGCTCGTTTGCCACAAATCCATACATGTGTTTTTGGGCATGTATGGATAACCGTATTTGTGTGGGAATGCAAAAATCCTCCATGGTGGTATACCAGATTTGGTGAGGTTTGTTTCAATGCCCAATAATGGCTTGAGGGCTGTCAGATTCATGGCACACACGCCCATTCCCCACTTTCCAACCTCACATATACTATTATTATAGTAGTCATAGGTTTTCCTAACCGGTCTATCCGTTTCCTTATCTAGCACAGTGTCACACTGTAGTTGGCCTAGATAATGCTCTTTCTTACCACACTGTCGTTTCATACAAAATGGTGGTGTCTTTTGTATTGTCATTAGAGTGAATCCCTCAATGACAGTTTTATTGGTTACCATAGAATAATCAGCTGGTAATCGCCATTTGGATGGATCGTAAGGCAGAAAAGGAAGGACTGAGGTATTTGTTATATTCTGAAAAATTCCAAATCTCTGACTCAATCCTTGGGAATATACCCATATTATAGACAAGGTCTCACTTTGGTTAATTGGATGAGGTTGTATAGTCGGGTTATGAGACATTGATATTGGCATTACCGTACAAACATAACAATCAGTTTGGTCTCCTGCCGTTACATTTACCGATCGCCACCAGAGACTGTCTCGGTGTGGAAGATGAGAAGCAGTATGAACTCTGGGAGACTAAATGCTTGGCCTACATGCGGCTGCAGGGGCTCAAAGACACAATTCTGAGTGAAACTCCAGAATTTGATGACGATGACGAGGAGGCGAAGGACAAGGAGCAGAATGAAATGGCCAATGCCGAAACCGATCCAGTTTTTAGATGACAAAAGTCTAGGCCTGGTCATGCGCGAAGCTGCAGATGATGGGAGAAAGGCACTGAAGATGCTACGAGAGTATTACGCAGGTAAAGGGAAGCCTGGCATTATAAACCTGTATACTGACCTGACAAAACTGCAGAAAGGAAGCAATGAAAGCGTAACAGACTTTGTGATTAGGGCAGAGACTATAATCACGGTGCTAAGAAATGCAGAGGAAGTCATGAGTGATGATCTTCTCATAGCTATGGTGCTAAAGGGACTTCCAGAATCGTTCAAACCATTTGCAGTTCATGTGACTCAAAGTGAAGAAAAGCTCAAATTTGCTGACTTCCGTGTTTTTCAGTGACGTTCAGAGCTGACACACACCATGTTGAGCTGGCAGACGCAACCAAGTGTCAAGGCGTGGCGAAGCAGCGGGGAGAGGCAGAGGTGATCCTCATAGACAGCAGAGGACGTCACCACACAGCACCACTGAGAAACGCACTGTTCATCCCTTCCTGTCCACAGGACATTTTTTCTGTGATGGCCGCCACAGCAAGCGGAGCAACGGTAATCTTCAATGAAGGAAAAGACATAGTCAAAATGAGTGACGGTACTGTATTTCCTATTAATGTGCAGAACACACTTTACTACCTATCTACAGCAGATGAAAGTAATGACAAATGCAATGGGTGTTTTGATTTACAAACATGGCATGAAATTTTCAGCCATTGTAATTAGAGCGATGTACAAAAGTTGACAAAAGTGGTTGATGGTATGGTAATCAAAGGGAAAACTGAAAAACCTGTATCACCATGTGAAGTGTGTATTCAAGGGAAGTTTGTGCAGATCAGAAACAGAGAGCCTGATGCAAGAGCAACAGAGGTGTTTGATTTAGTGCATACAGATCTGGCAGGGCCAGTAGATCCCATATCTATAGATGGACACAGATTTGCATTGTCGTTTACTGATGATTATTCCAACACAATTTTTGTGTACTTTCTCAAACAAAAGAGTGGTACAGTGAGTGCCACAGAGAGATTCTCAGCAGACACTGCCCCTTATGGGAAGATTAAGTGTATGAGATCTGACAATTGTACTGAGTTTATGTCAAAAGAGTACCAAGGACTAATGACTAAACGGGGTGTTAGACATGAAACGTCAGCGCCATACTCACCACACCAAAACGGGAAAGCAGAGAGAAACTGGAGGACTTTATTCGACATGGCATGGTGCATGTTACTAGGAAGCAACCTACCCAAAACATTGTGGACCCATGCAGTGCAGACAGCAGCAGTCAGGAACTGATGCTTTAATAATCGGACAAAGCAGACGGCTTACTTTATGTTGATGGGAAAGAAACGAAATGTGTCACAAATGCAAATGTTTGGTGCTGTGTGCTATGCATACAAGCACAACAAAAAGAAACTTGACTCAAGAGGTGAGAAGGGAGTTTTCATTGGATATGCCAAAAATAGTCCAGCTTATTTTGTATATTATCCAAATAGTGAAAGAGTACTAAAAACACAGACTGCTAAAATTTGTGACAAACCCATCTCCAGAGCAACAAACCCAGACAGAGATGAGCTCAGATCAGGATGATGATGATGATGATGATGATGATGATCTTCATCTAGCGGCCATAAAATGTAACGAAGCGGAGGGAGAAAGCCATCCGGTGTTCCCCGAGTAGCGGCGACGAACGAGTTTAGAGCCGTGGAGAAGGTTTGCTTCCCCCCCACCCTCTCTTTCTAACTTCTTCTTCTTCTTCTTCTTCTTCTTCTTCTTCTTCTTCTTCTTCTTCTTCTTCTTCTTCTACAGTTTCTAGTCCATACATCATCGCTGGTCTCACCACTGTCTTGTACACCTTTGTACACCTTGGAAATGGGCAGCCCCGTATCTGACCGTGTGACAAAGCCAAGCAGTGCAGACAATGTGAGACGATCAACTAGAACCAAAAAGAAGCCCAGTTACTTTAATGGTTATGTGACTAGTGCTATTGACGATGACCAAGTGTTCACTAACATTGACTACTGTTATAGACTGGCGTGTGGTGTCCCACAGACATTTAAAGAGGCAAGGAGTTCCCTCAATGCTGACAAGTGGATGAAATCTATGGACGACGAGATGGAGTCATTGAGAGAGAACAACACTTTGACCCTAACACAGCTACCCCAAGGCAAGTGTGCAGTGGGGGTGGGGGGGTGGGTGTATGCGCTAAAAAGAAATGAAGTTGGCACAAACAAATATAAAGCTCGTTATTTTGCTAAGGGCTACAGTCAAAAGTATGGCACGGATTTTGAGGAAACATTTTCTCCAACAGCAAATATGACAAGTGTGAGGGTGTTCATGCAGAAATCAGTTCAGGAAAATTTGGCAGGTCGTCATTGGAATCTGATGCTCCATTCTTACTTGATTGACAACGACTTTATTCAGAATGAAGCAGATCATTGTGTCTATGTCAAAGAAAACCAAAATGACAAAGTCATCATCATAATATGGGTAGATGATTTAATCATAGCTGCGAGTGATGAGGAAGTAATGAAAGAGGTGAAAATCATGCTGACAGCTAGATTTAAAATGAAGGACTTGGGCAAAGTGATCAAAATCAATACCCAGAAAATATGTCAGTCAGAAGAGTGTGTTAAGATGTCACAAAGAAAATATGTGGAAAGGTAGCCCTACAGTATTGTCCAACACAAGAGATGCCGGCAGATGTTATGACAAAGCCTGCATCGCAGTTTAAGTTGTTGAATTTTTCAAAGTTGTTGTTTGGGTCATGAGTATTTTATTTTGATGTAAATGGGCAAAGATACCAATAATATGAGAGCAAGTGGGGGCGTTGTCAACTGAGAAATATGCTCTCAATTATTTTCCGTGTTATTTCGAAGGGCCAGTCTCAGCTTCCGGTCAACAGGACCCCGCAGACCGGCCAAGGTGCACCTTCTTCGGACACGGATCCCCGTGACGTCGGCGTGAAGCTCCGGGAGCACCAGACATGCACTTATGAATAAGCGGAGGAGTCAACTCCATAAGTCCTCCACTCAGGGCCTCGGTGTCACTGAATCGAGCAATTTGGTTTTTAATGTTTAAAAATCGGCTTAACATTGAGGTGGAAAACACAGCGGTATCGTTAAAATACAGTAACAGGGTGATAACATCCATGTAAGAAGTGGAGGGGGATTTATTGCACTCACGGCCCCACTCGTTTATTCCTCTCATACACAGCGGCCAGATCACCTGCTGGAGCTCCAAGCGCTGTGCACAGTCGGATGCCGCCATCTAGCGGACATAAAATGTAAGGAAGCGGAGGGAGAAAGCCATCCGGTGTTCCCCGAGTAGCGGCGACGAACGAGTTTAGAGCCGTGGAGAAGGTTTGCTTCCCCCCCAACCTCTCTTACTTACTTCTTCTTCTTCTTCTTCTTCTTCTTCTTCTTCTTCTTCTTCTTCTTCTTCTTCTTCTTCCCCTTCTTCTTCTTCTTCTTCTTCTTCTTCTTCTTCTTCTTCTTCTTCTTCTTCTCCTTCTTCTTCTTCTTCTTCTTCTTCTTCTTCTTCTTCTTCTTCTTCTTCTTCTTCTTCTTCTTCTTCTTTTGTCTTTTCCCGTCAGGTGTGGCCACAGCGAGTCAACTTTCTCCATCAAACCCTATTCTCCGTATCCTCCTCTCTCACACCAACTACCTTCATATCCTCTCTCACCACGTCCATAAATCCTCTCTTTGGTCTTCCTCGAGACCTCTTGCCTTGCAGCTCCAATTCCAGCATCCGTCTACCAATATATTCTCTATCCCTCCTCTGTACATGACCGAACCATCTCAGTCTGGCTTCTCTGACCTTCTCTCCAAAACATCGAACATGTGCTGTTCCTCTGATACTCATTCCTGATCCTATCAATCCTGGTCACTCCGTAAGAGAACCTCAACATCTTCATCTCTGCAACCTCTAGTTCTGTCTGCTGTCTTTTGGTCATTGGAACAGTTTCTAGTCCAAACATCATCGCTGGTCTCACCACTGTCTTGTACACCTTTCCTTTTATTCTGGCCGATAGTCTTCTATCACATAGTACCCCTGACACTTTTCTCCAGCCATTCCAACCTTCTTGGACCCGTCTCTTCACCTCTTTTACGCACTCTCCGTTGCTCTGGACTGTTGACCCTAAGTACCTGAAATCCTCCAGCTCCTTGATCTCCACTCCCTGTAGCCTCACCGCTCCACCCGAGTTCCTCTCGTTCACACACATATATTCTGTCTTGCTGTGACTAACTTTCATTCCACTCCTTTCCAGAGCATACCTCCACCTCTCTAGATTTTCCTCTACCTGTTGTCTGCTCTCACTACAGATCACAATGTCATCCGCAAACATCATGGTCCATGGGGATTCCTGTCTAACCTCATCTGTCAGCCTACCCATCACCATTGCGAACAAGAAGGGGCTCAGAGCTGATCCCTGATGGAGTCCCACCTCCACCTTGAACTTCTCGGTTACCCCTACAGCACACCGTACCAGTGTCTCACAGCTGGCATGCATGTCCTGCACCAGTCTAACATACTTCTCTGCCACTCCAGACTTCCTCATACAATACCAGAGCTCCTCTCTTGGCACCCTGTCATATGCTTTTTCTAGGTCGACGAAAACGCAATGCAGCTCCCTCTGGCCTTCTCTGTACTTTTCTATTAGCATTCTCAACGCAAATACTGCATCTGTAGTACTCTTCCTAGGCATGAAGCCATACTGCTGTTCACAAATGCTGACTTCTGCTCTCAGTCTAGTTTCCACTACTCTTTCCCATAACTTCATTGTATGGCTCATCAACTTTATCCCTCTGTAGTTGCCACAATTCTGCACATCCCCTTTATTCTTAAAAATAGGCACCATCACACTTTGTCTCCATTCTTCAGGCATCTTCTCACTCTCTAAGATCCTGTTGAATAATCTAGTCAGAAAATCTACCGCTGCCTCTCCTAGACACTTCCACACCTCCACAGGTATATCATCAGGACCAACTGCTTTTCCACTCTTCATCCTCTTCAATGCCTTCCTCACTTCACTTTTACTCATTTTTGCTACTTTGTGGTCTACAATAATCACCTCTTCTACCCTTGCCTCTCTTTCATTTTCCACATTCATCAGCTCTTCAAAGTACTCTTTCCATCTTCCTGTCACTCTTCTAGCATCTGTCAATACATTTCCCTGTCTGTCCTTTATCACCCGGACCTGCTGTACATCCTTTCCATCTTTATCTCTCTGTTTCGCCAACTTGTATAGATCACTTTCAGCCTCCTTACTATCCAACCGAGCATACAAGTCATCATAAGCCCTTTGTTTTGCCTTTGCTACCTCTATCTTTACCTTTCGCCGCATCTCCCTGAACTCCTGTCTGTTCTCTTCAGTCCTCTCAGTATCCCACTTCTTCTTCGCTAACCATTTTCTCTGTATACACTCCTGCACTTCCTCATTCCACCACCAAGTCTCCTTATCTACTTTCCTTCCAGATGACACACCAAGTACTCTTCTACCTGTCTCCCTGATCATACTAGCTGTTGTTGTCCAATCATCTGGAAGCTCTCCCTGACCACCCAGACCCTTTCTCAACTCCTCCCTGAAAACCATGCAACACTCTGCTGCAATAATTAAATCATCTACCCAAAGCAAATCTTCTCCACGGCTCTAAACTCGTTCGTCGCCGCTACTTGGGGATCACCGGATGGCTTTCTCCCTCCGCTTCCTTACATTTTATGTCCGCTAGATGGCGGCATCCGACTGTGCACAGCGCTTGGAGCTCCAGCAGGTGATCTGGCCGCTGTGTATGAGAGGAATAAACGAGTGGGGCCGTGAGTGCAATAAATCCCCCTCCACTTCTTACATGGATGTTATCACCCTGTTACTGTATTTTAACGATACCGCTGTTTTTTCGACCTCAATGTTAAGCCGATTTTTAAACATTAAAAAACCAGATTGCTCGATTCAGTGACACCGAGGCCGTGAGTGGAGGACTTATGGAATCGACTCCTCCGCTTATTCATATGTGCATGTCTGGTGCTCCCGGAGCTTCACGCCGACGTCACAGGGATCCGTGTCCGAAGAAGGTGCACCTTGGCCGGTCTGCGGGGTCCTGTTGACTGGGAAGTTGAGACTGGCCCTTGGAAATAAAACGGAAAATAATTGAGAGCATATTTCTCAGTTGACAACGCCCCCACTTGCTCTCATATTATTGGTATCTTTGCCCATTTACATCAAAATAAAATACTCATGACCCAAACAACAACTTTGAAAAATTCAACAACTTAAACTGTGATGCAGGCTTTGTCATAACATGTGCCGGCATCTCTTGTGTTGGAAAATACTGTAGGGCTACCTTTCCACATATTTTCTTTGTGACATCTTAACACACTCTTCTGACTGACATATTTTCTGGGTATTGATTTTGATCACTTTGCCCATGTCCTTCATTTTAAATCTAGCTGTAAGCATGATTTTCACCTCTTTCATTACTTCCTCATCACTCGCAGCTATGATTAAATCATCTACCCATATTATGATGATGACTTTGTTATTTTGGTTTTCTTTGACATAGACACAATGATCTGCTTCATTCTGAATAAAGTCATTGTCAATCAAGTAAGAATGGAGCATCAGATTCCAATGACGACCGGCTTGTTCAGGGACGTATTGTGACTTTTTAAGTTTACACACCAGCTTCTGTTTTTTATTTGTCACTTCATACCCTTCTGGTTGTTCTACACAGAGCTCACAATCTATGGGTGCATGAAGATAGGCTGTCTTTACATCCATTTGGTGTAAGAACAAATTTTCCGGAACTGATTTCTGCATAAACACCCTCACACTTGTCATATTTGCTGTTGGAGAAAATGTTTCCTCGAAATCCGTGCCATACTTTTGACTGTAGCCCTTAGCAACATACCGAGCTTTATATTTGTTTGTGCCATCTTCATTTCTTTTTAGCGCTTACGCCCCCCACCCCCCACCCCCACCCCCACTGCACACTTGCCTTGGGGTAGCTGTGTTAGGGTAAAAGTGTTCTTCTCTCTCAATGACTCCATCTCTTCGTCCATAGATTTCATCCACTTGTCAGCATTAAGTGAACTCCTTGCCTCTTTAAATGTCTGTGGGACACCACACGCCAGTCTATAACAGTAGTCAATGTTAGTGAACACTTGGTCATCGTCAATAGCACTAGTCACATAACTATTAAAGTGACTGGGCTTCTTTTTGGTTCTAGTTGATCGTCTCACATTGTCTGCACTGCTTGGCTTTGTCACACGGTCAGATACGGGGTTGCCCATTACCAAGGTGTACAAAGGTGTACAAGACAGTGGTGAGACCAGCGATGATGTATGGACTAGAAACTGTTACAATGACAAAAAGACAGCAGGCAGAACTAGAGGTTGCAGATATGAAGATGTTGAGGTTCTCTTACGGAGTGACCAGGATTGATAGGATCAGGAATGAGTATCAGAGGAACAGCACATGTTCGATGTTTTGGAGAGAAGGTCGGAGAAGCCAGACTGAGATGGTTCGGTCATGTACAGAGGAGGGATAGAGAATATATTGGTAGACGGATGCTGGAATTGGAGCTGCAAGGCAAGAGGTCTCGAGGAAGACCAAAGAGAGGATTTATGGACGTGGTGAGAGAGGATATGAAGGTAGTTGGTGTGAGAGAGGAGGATACGGAGAATAGGGTTAGATGGAGAAAGTTGACTCGCTGTGGCCACACCTGACGGGAAAAGACAAAAGAAGAAGAAGAAGAAGAAGAAGAAGAAGAAGAAGAAGAAGAAGAAGAAGAAGAAGAAGAAGAAGAAGAAGAAGGAGAAGAAGAAGAAGAAGAAGAAGAAGAAGAAGAAGAAGAAGAAGAAGAAGAAGAAGAAGAAGAAGAAGAAGAAGAAGAAGTAAGAAAGAGAGGTTGGGGGGGAAGCAAACCTTCTCCACGGCTCTAAACTCGTTCGTCGCCGCTACTCGGGGAACACCGGATGGCTTTCTCCCTCCGCTTCCTTACATTTTATGTCCGCTAGATGGCGGCATCCGACTGTGCACAGCGCTTGGAGCTCCAGCAGGTGATCTGGCCGCTGTGTATGAGAGGAATAAACGAGTGGGGCCGTGAGTGCAATAAATCCCCCTCCACTTCTTACATGGATGTTATCACCCTGTTACTGTATTTTAACGATACCGCTGTGTTTTCCACCTCAATGTTAAGCCGATTTTTAAACATTAAAAACCAAATTGCTCGATTCAGAGACACCGAGGCCGTGAGTGGAGGACTTATGGAGTTGACTCCTTCGCTTATTCATATGTGCATGTCTGGTGCTCCCGGAGCTTCACGCCGACGTCACGGGGATCCGTGTCCGAAGAAGGTGCACCTTGGCCGGTCTGCGGGATCCTGTTGACCGGAAGCTGAGACTGGCCCTTGGAAATAAAACGGAAAATAATTGAGAGCATATTTCTCAGTTAACAACGCCCCCACTTGCTCTCATATGATTGGTATCTTTGCCCATTTACATCAAAATAAAATACTCATGACCCAAACAACAAACAACAACTTTGAAAAATTCAACAACTTCAACTGTGATGCAGGCTTTGTCATAACATGTGCCGGCATCTCTTGTGTTGGACAATACTGTAGGGCTACCTTTCCACATATTTTCTTTGTGACATCTTAACACACTCTTCTGACTGACATATTTTCTGGGTATTGATTTTGATCACTTTGCCCATGTCCTTCATTTTAAATCTAGCTGTAAGCATGATTTTCACCTCTTTCATTACTTCCTCATCACTCGCAGCTATGATTAAATCATCTACCCATATTATGATGATGACCTTGTCATTTTGGTTTTCTTTGACATAAACACAATGATCTGCTTCATTCTGAATAAAGTCATTGTCAATCAAGTAAGAATGGAGCATCAGATCCCAATGACGACCGGCTTGTTCAGGGACGTATAGTGACTTTTTAAGTTTACACACCAGCTTCTGTTTTTTATTTGTCACTTCATACCCTTCTGGTTGTTCTACACAGAGCTCACAATCTATGGGTGCATGAAGATAGGCTGTCTTTACATCCATTTGGTGTAAGAACAAATTTTCCGGAACTGATTTCTGCATAAACACCCTCACACTTGTCGTATTTGCTGTTGGAGAAAATGTTTCCTCGAAATCCGTGCCATACTTTTGACTGTAGCCCTTAGCAACATAACGAGCTTTATATTTGTTTGTGCCATCTTCATTTCTTTTTAGCGCATACGCCCCCCACCCCCCACCCCCACCCCCACTGCACACTTGCCTTGGGGTAGCTGTGTTAGGGTAAAAGTGTTCTTCTCTCTCAATGACTCCATCTCTTCGTCCATAGATTTCATCCACTTGTCAGCATTGAGGGAACTCCTTGCCTCTTTAAATGTCTAAGTGATCATCATCATCATCATCATCATCATCATCATCATCATCATCATCATCATCATCATCATTATCATCATCATCCTGGTCTGAGCTCATCTCTGTCTGGGTTTGTTGCTCTGGAGATGGGTTCGACACAAATTTTAGCAGTCTGTTTTAGTACTCTTTCACTATTTGGATAATATACAAAATAAGCTGGACTATTTTTGTCATATCCAATGAAAACTCCCTTCTCACCTCTTGAGTCAAGTTTCTTTTTGTTGTGCTTGTATGCATAGCACACAGCACCAAACTTTTGCATTTGTGACACATTTGGTTTCTTTCCCGTCAAGCCGAAACGCCCTCCCCCCCCCCCCCCCCACCACCACCACCACACACACATTAGCTCTTCCATTCATTCACATGTACACGCCGGCTGCTCCGGGAGCTCCACGCCGACGTTTCGGTGATCGATGTCCGCAGAAGGTGCACCATTGCCGGCCTGCGGTATCCTGTAGACCCCCCCCCTCCATACACACATGCAATACGCCTTGAAACGCATCGCTCGCACCGACGCGGGGAATCCTTTACCCTACTTCCACAACAACGGCGAGAATCACATTGCGTCGGCCGCCGTGAGGAAGAGGGGGGGGGGGGGCATTAAGGGGGGGAGAGAGAGAGACATGGAGATTTTCTCAGCCTCTCATTCTTTTTTTTTTTTTTTTTAATTGAACATAAATAGTACACACAAATATACAAATGTACAAATAAACATGGCAAGGTAGAACTGAATGTCAATGAAACAACCAGGCATGAGGAAGCAAAGGACTTAAGGACTGTTGAGATAGGTGATCTCATTAGTTTTATTTGAGTTTACATTCTAGTATACATATGTTTTATTTGTATCTACTCTCAGGAAATGTATGGCACTTTATGACAAGGTTTGGGACTTGTTTTAGTTTTTCGCGACTGTTCAGCTAACTTGACGTTAACTTCTACGTCAGTGTTCTTTTTTTGGTATAGCGGTGCTGGCGGGAATTTTTCCCTCACTCTGTACTGTACATGTCCCATGGCTAACCGATGTTGATTCCCGGAGCTGTGAAGAAGAAAATAAAAGACGATTCAAACAAGGCAAACTTGTGAATTCCTTCCGAAACATGGAAAACGAAGAAGCTGCAAACTTAAACGCAACAGGTTATGGGCCCAGGCAACGAACAAAAGGAGGAAGATGGCAACGTTTGGTTTTCGATGGAGACGAAAACAACTACGAGCTTTGGGAAGTAAAGTTTCTGGGACACATGCGACTCGAAGGTTTGAAAGAGACAATACTTTCAACTGTTGAGCCCGACCCAGATAAAAATGCAGAATGCTACGCTGAGCTTATCCAGTTCCTCGATGATAAAAGTCTATCATTGGTAATGAGGGAAGCCGCAGATGACGGTCGAAAAGCTTTGAAAATATTACGGGATCATTACGCCAGCCAGGGTAAGCCCAGAATTATTTCCCTGTACAGCGAACTATGCTCACTCAAGAAGGAACCCGACGAAACAATAACAGATTACATTATCAGAGCAGAAAAGGCAGTCACCGCTCTGAGAAACACAAAACAGGTGATAAGTGATGAGCTGATGATCGCTATGGTTATGAAAGGGCTTCCAGAACCGTACAAGCCCTTCGTCATTCACGTAACTCAGAGCAGTGAAGAAATGACGTTTATTCAGTTCAAGAGTAAACTAAGAAGTTATGAAGAGACTGAAAAGTTTGACAGCAAAACCAAATCAGACAATGTAATGAAAGTGGACATGTCAACGGTGATCTGCTATGGATGTGGAAACCGTGGCCATATGGCAAAAGCTTGTCACCAAAAATCAGGGCCAAAATGGTGCAGCTATCACAGAAGCACAACCCACACCGATGAGACATGCAGAAGAAAATCCAAGCCCAAAGAAGACTCGGTCAAACAAAACACAGACATCCAAGACAAAGATAAGGAAGATGAGCAAACTTTTGTATTCAAGGTCAGTCAAAAAGTCCCTCGGAAAATATCAGAAAAAATGGACTGATGGTAGACTGTGGCGCTACATCACACATCATAACACAAGAAGACAAATTCATAAGATTTGATGAGTTTTTCAACCCAAACAAACATTACATGGAGCTAGCAGACGGGACCAGAAGAAACAAAGTGGCACTAAAAAGAGGTGATGCAGAAGTGTTACTCCAGGACATTGAAGGAAAACCTGTCCTGGTAACCTTAAGGGGAGCCTTATTCATCCCATCATATCCTCAGGACTTCATATCGGTGAAGGCAGCCACAGCTGATGGAGCCAGCGTGATATTCAAAGAAGGAGAGAACAGACTCATAACCAAAGAAGGAAAAATTTTCAGCATTGAGGAATGTGACAGACTCTACTACATAAGAACGGTAAATTATCAACAACTTTATGATGATACAGTAAATGACATGATGTCCAGAGATAGAGTAAACTTAACTTGTGATGTCAAAACATGGCATGAGATTATGGGACACTGCAATGTAAAAGATGTATTAAAATGACCAAACTTAGTCGAGGGTATGAAGATTACAGGTCAGACCAAGGTAGACTGTAACGTAGACTGTAACGTATGCACGGAGGGAAAATTCACAAATAGCAGAAACAGGCAAGCTGATGCAAAAGCTGATGCACCCCTAAAAATGGTACACACTGACTTATCAGGCCCGATTGAACCAGCTGGTCAAGAAGGGCATAAGTATGTCATTTCATTCACAGATGATTATTCAGGGGCAGTATTTGTATATTTTCTCAAATACAAGAGTGAAGCTACATTAGCAACAGAGAAGTTCCTTGCTGACAGCGCAGCGTATGGTCGTGTCAAATGTATCAGGTCAGACAACGGGACTGAATACACAGGAAATGCTTTTCAATCTCTTCTAAGGGAGAAAGGCATAAGACATGAAACATCATCCCCATACTCTCCCCATCCAAATGGGACAGCAGAAAGACAATGGAGGACCCTTTTTGAAATGGCAAGGTGTATGCTAATAGCAAAAGGATTACCAAAGGTTTTGTGGCCTTATGCTGTCCAGACCGCTGCCCATATTCGAAATAGATGTTACAATGACAGACACAAAAATACCCCATACTTCATGTTAACAGGGAGAAAGCCAAATCTTTCAAAAATGTGGATATTCGGAACTGAGTGTTATGCATACAAACATGACACTAAGAAATTGGATCCCAGATGTGAAAGAGGAATATTTGTGGGATACAGTAAGAAAAGCCCTTCATACCTGGTCTATAATCCACTTACAGAAAAAGTGTCAAAACAGAGACTGGTGAAATTGATCAAAAAGGGAAGAATTGAACAACAAACACAAACTGATGATTATGAGACAGAAATCCAGGGATATGAAGACACAGAATCTACAGATGAAACCAGTATAGATGTGTCACAAAGTGAAAATAAAACAGACAACCATATACAAAATGAGGATGAGAGTACTAACGCAGATGTGTCACATGACGAAGAAACAGCAGAAAATGTCCAAAATGAAAAAGAGACGAGGTCAGACATAAAACCCAGATATAATCAAACCAGTCGCTATCCTAGACGAAAAAGGGTCGTTCCAAGGTATTTAGAGGATTATCAGACAGACTATATTAACAATGATAAAAATCATACAACTATTGATTACTGTTACAGGACTGTGTGCGGAGTCCCACAGAATTATAGTGAAGCACTGAAGTCACCACTGGCACCCGGGTGGAATTGTGCCATGAGGGAAGAGATTGACTCGCTTAAACAGAATGACACATTTGAACTGACAACTTTACCTGAAGGGAGAAAAGTAATTGGAGGAAAATGGGTATTTGCCCTTAAAGAAAATGCTGAAGGAGGACAAATATTTAAGGCGAGATATGTAGCTAAGGGTTACAATCAAACAGAAGGCATAGACTACTATGAAACTTTTGCACCGACAGCTAACATTACATCAGTGCGGGCACTAATGCAGATAGCTGTACAAAATAACCTCATTGTCCATCAAATGGATGTTAAGACGGCATATTTACATGCTCCTATACATGAGGAGATTTTCTTGGAACAACCAGAAGGGTTTGAAATGATGTCAGAAACAGGAGAGAAACTAGTGTATAGATTAAAGAAATCTCTTTATGGCCTGAAACAATCAGGAAGAAACTGGTATGAACTCCTTAATGACCATTTAGAACAGGACAACTTTGTGAGAAATCTCTCTGACCACTGTGTGTACAGAAAACAGACGGAAAATGGTGACACAATCATTGTAATAATTTGGGTAGATGATTTAATTATTGCCACAAGCAGCAATGATGCACTCAGCACATTTAAACAGAACATGAAATTCAAGTTCAACATGAAAGACCTGGGGAAACTATCATATTTTTTGGGCATACAATTTGAACAAAAGGGGGATGAAATCAAAATGAACCAGACAAAGTACATCCTAAAAATGCTAGAGAGATTTGGAATGTCAGAATGTAAAGCAAGATCTACTCCAAGTGAGCAAAAATTAGAGGGCATCCCTGTAGCTGATGAAAATGAGCAAAGTGAACCTGTCGACCCCAAAGAATATCGTGAGATTGTAGGCAGTCTTATTTATGCCATGACTTGCACCAGACCTGATATCAGCTGGATAGTGAGCAAACTATCACAGAATCTGGCAATGCCAAAAGTAGAACACTTAGTAGCTGCAAAACATGTTCTGAGGTATTTGAAGGGGACAGCTGATTATGAACTAAGTTTCAAGACAAATAAGGAGGATTTGAACCTGATAGCTTACAGTGATTCAGACTGGGCATCATCTGTAGAAGACAGACGTAGCACTACAGGCTACTGTTTCAGTTTAACAAAACAAGGCCCAGCCATTGCATGGAAGTCAAGGAAACAGCCCACAGTGGCCCTGTCAACATGTGAGGCTGAATACATCGGCCGAGCCACCACCGCACAAGAAAACATGTACCTGTCTCAACTGTTAAACGGTATGGACAACAAAATGTACAGTTGCACAACAATCTACGGAGACAATCAGGGGGCCATCGCACTGAGTAAGAATCCTGTAAACAGACAAAGGTCAAAACACATTGATGTAAAATATCATTTCATTCGTGAAGCACTCAGTGAGGGTTAAATAAATCTTATCTATTGTCCATCAGAGGACATGTTGGCAGACATCTCGACAAAACTCATGACAAAGGTAAAAATAGAAAAATTCAAAAAGTGGTTCTTTGGAAATTCAAATGTCCAAAGTTTTTTTTTGGATGTTGAGATCAAGAGGGGGTGTTGAGATAGGTGATCTCATTAGTTTTATTTGAGTTTACATTCTAGTATACATATGTTGTATTTGTATCTACTCTCAGGAAATGCATGGCACTTTATGACAAGGTTTGGGACTTGTTTTAGTTTTTCGCGACTGTTCAGCTAACTTGACGTTAACTTCTACGTCAGTGTTTTTTTTTTGGTATAGCGGTGCTGGCGGGAATTTTTCCCTCACTCTGTACTGTACATGTCCCATGGCTAACCGATGTTGATTCCCGGAGCTGTGAAGAAGAAAATAAAAGACGATTCAAACAAGGCAAACTTGTGAATTCCTTCCGAAACATGGAAAACGAAGAAGCTGCGAACTTAAACGCAACAGTTTGGTTGTGGATGCGTTTCGGCTAATGCTATTAGCACAGCTATGATGAGTTAAGGTGTGTTTGTGTGTGTGTGTGTGTGTGTGTGTGTCTGTGTGTGTGTGTGTGTGCGTGTGTGTGAGTGTGAATTTGTTTAGGTGGGGGGGGGTCGCGGACAGGGAGTACCGGGGCCTCGAGCGGATGAGCTGAGAAGCGGAGGAGCGGAGGTAATGTTTCTCCTCTCAGAGGCGGGGAAGCTTGGGGGCAGAAGAACCCCTTAGACCGGCCAATGTGAGCCTTCTCCGGACATAGATCACCCGGACGTATGACTGGAGCTCCCGCACCTCTAGGCACACACATATGTGAATGAGTGGATGAGCTAATGTTTGTTTGGTTGTGGATACGTTTTGGCCAATGCTATTAGCACAGCTATGATGAGTTCAGGTGTGTGTGTGTGTGTGTGTGTGTGTGTGTGTGTGCGTGTGTATGTGTGCGTGTGTGTGTGTGTGTGTGTGTGTGTGTGCGTGTGTGTGCGTGTGAATGTGTGCGTGACAGTTTGTTTAGGTGGAGGGGGTCGCGGACATGGAGTACCAGGCACTGTACCGGATGAGCTGAGGAGCGGAGGAGGGCAGAAGCCTGGACCGTGATTCGCTTATGTCCAGCGGTTCGGGGGTTCCAGGGCCAAAAGCAGTAAAGCGGAGGGACGGAGAAGCGGAGGAGGGGGGGAGAGCAGAAGCACGTCACGCAATTCGCCTGAGCTCGGAGGATCGGGAGTACCAGGGCCCATAGCGGAGGAGCAGAGGAGCTGAGAAGCGGAGGATTGGAGGAGCGGACGTTATGTTTCTCTTTTCAAAGGCGGGGAAGATTTGAGGCAGCAGGACCCCTTAGACCGGCCAATGGGAGCCTTCCCCGGACATGGATCCCCCGGACGTATGACTGGAGTTCCCGGACCTCAGGGCAAACACATGTGAATGAGTGGATGAGATAATGTTTGTGTGCTTGTGGATGTGCTAATGCTATTAGCACAGCTATGATGAGTTAAAGTCTGTGAGTGTGCGTGTTTATGTGTGTGTGTGTGTGTGTGTGTGTGTGTGTGTGTGTGTGTGTGTGTGTATGTGTATGTGTGCGTGACAGCTTGTTTAGGTGGAGGGGGTCGCGGACATGGAGTACCAGGGCCTGTACCGGATGAGTTGTGGAGCGGAGGAGGGCAGAAGCCCTGCCCGTGATCCGCTTATGTCCAGCGGTTTGAGGGTTCCAGGGCCCAAAGCGGAGGAGCGGAGGAGGGAAGAAGCCCGGATCGTGATTCGCTTATGTCCAGCGGTTTGGGGGTTCTGGGGTCCAAAGCGGTAAAGCGTAGGAGCGGAGGAGAGCAGAAGCACGTCACGAAATTCGCCTGAGTTCGGAGGATCGGGATTACCAGGGCCAAATACGGAGGAGCGGAGGACTTGAGAAGCGGAGGAGGGCAGAAGCCTGGACCGTGATTCGCTTATGTCCAGCGTTTCGGGGTTCCAGGGCCCAAAGCGGAAAAGCGGAGGAGCGGAGAAGCGAAGGAGGGGAGGAGAGCAGAAGGACGTCACACAATTCGCCCGAGTTCGCAGGATCGGGAGTACCAGGGCCAATAGCGGAGGAGGGGAGGAGCGGAGGAGCGGAAGAGCAGAGGAGGGCGGAAGCCCGGACCGTGATTCGCATATGTCCAGCGGTTCGGGCTTCCAGGGCGGGAGTACCAGGGCCAATAGCGGAGGAGGGGAGGAGCGGGGAAGCGGAGGAGGGGAGGAGAGCAGAAGAACGTCACGCAAGTCGCCTGAGCTCCGAGGATCGGGAGTACCAGGGCGCATGGCGGAGGAGCGGTTGAGCTGAGAAGCGGAGGTAATGTTTCTCTTTTCAAAGGCGGGGAATCTTTGAGGCAGCAGGACCCCTTAGACCGGCCAATGGGAGCCTTCTGCGGACATGGATTCCCCGGACGTATGACTGGAGTATTGTATTTTAAGAACGAACTTTATTGCAGGCAGCATGAAAGAAAAAAACACGGAACGTTCTTCTTCCTTTGTTAAGACGCAAAAACACGCAGACGTCACACACTGATATAGCAGTAGCGCCACCTATAGGTAAAAGTACCGCCCATTTACAACACTCCCACTTACTTTTACCAATAGCACCAAGTCCTGAGAAAATAATATTTCAAAGCTGTGTTCTTCCACGACAACAAAAACTGTAAACTTGTTTAACACCCCATTTTTAAGACAGTATTCCTATCACATTGGTTATACTGGAACTCTTTTTCACATTTTTTAGAAATCGCTTTGACTCGGCAGCGTTCTTCCTACACCTGTCAAGCATTTTTAAACAAAAAAGAGTCCGATCTCGCCCCTGAGATATTCAAATCTCTGTCTACCGAGTGGCTTGGTAAAGATATCCGCTTTCATATCATTTGTTGGACAATATTGCAGTTCAATTTGTCCATTCTGCACACATTCACGGATATAGTGGTAGCGAATGTCTATGTGTTTGGTCCTGGAGTGATTTACAGGATTCTTTGCAATTGCGATGGCTCCTTGGTTATCTTCAAGGATCACTGTGGACACAGACTCTACACCGAGATCACACAGCAGTCGTTTCAGCCAGATTCCTTCTTGAGCTGCTTGACTGAGTGAGATGTATTCAGCTTCTGCTGTTGAAAGTGCTACTGTTGATTGTTTCTTGCTGAGCCAGCTTACTGCTCCTCCACTCAGAAGGAAGATGTCGCCTGTTGTTGACCGGCGATCATCTTGATCTCCAGCCCGGTCAGCATCCGAGTATCCGATTAAAGCTCCGGAGTCTGACCTCTCATATTTCAGAGCAAGATTTAATGTCCCTTTCAAGTATCGAAGTATCCTCTTTACAGCAGTCAGATGTGAAGCATCTGGATTTGCATTGAACTTCGACACAGCACTCACAGCTTGAGCTATGTCCGGTCTTGTCGCCATGGCAGCATACAGCAGACTTCCAACCATTGACTGATAGGTATGCTGGTGCACTGACATACTGACACCATCACTCCTTTTTAGCCTGACGTTGGCATCTGCAGGAGTTGCCACAGGATTTGCATTATCCATTCCATACTTCCGAAGTATGGCTTCAATGTAATGCTTCTGCTGAAGAATGATACGATTCTTTTCTTTATCTTGGATGACAGAGATGCCTGGGATGTAGGACAGCTCACCCATGTCTTTCATCTTGTAGCACTCCTTGAGAGCTGCTTTGAGCTCGTCCATGCTCTCAGTGGACTCTGTAATCAGGATCAAATCATCCGCGTAAACTGCTAGTATTTCAAGCTCTTGTCTTGATCTCACAAACACGCAGGGGTCTGATGTGCTCTGTTTGAATCCAATTTCCATCATGAACTCCGTAAAAGCCTTGTTCCAACAGCGAGGAGACTGTCTCAGTCCATAGATTGATTTTTTTAGTTTGCATACCAGATGTTCCTGCCCTGTTTTGATGAAGCCCTCAGGTTGCTCCATGTATATTTCTTCTTCCAGGTGTCCATTGAGGAATGCAGTTACAACATCCATCTGGTGGACATGTAGACCCTTTTGAACAGCAAAGGACAGTAATGTACGAATAGAGCTAAATCGTACCACTGGTGAAAACGTTTCATCATAGTCAGCGCCATACAACTGTGTGTAGCCCTGTGCAACGAGTCTACACTTGTATCGTTCCACTCTTCCATCACTGCGATGCTTGACTTTGAACACCCATCTGGATCCTACTGCCTTTCTGTCTCTTGGCAAGTCGACTAAGTCCCATGTCTCGTTTTCCAGCAGTGACTCATATTCCAAGTCAGCTGCCTCCTGCCAGTCTTTTGCATGAGGACTCTCCATTGCCTCTTTTAGTGAGAGTGGCTCTGTCACGCAACACATGTTTGCATAATGATCAACAGTCACTACATCAGCAAACTCATCATATCCAAATCTTATTGGAGGCTTTCTGATTCTGTCATTTTTTCTGACAGTGCTCTCAACAGTGACTTCGTCATGTTTTGTTTCACTCTCATCTATTTTCATAGTTATCTCGGTGTCTGTGCAGTGTACTTTCGGTTCCTGCTTCAAGTTAAAGTTGGATTCATCAAAGACGACATCTCGACGGATCAGAATCCTCCTCTTCTCTTCATCGTACAGGCGATAGCCTCTGGCATTGTTTGCATATCCCACGAAGCGCGGCTTCACAGTCTTTTTGTCCAGCTTCTTTCTCTCTTCATCTGGGACAAGTGCATAGGCAATACAGCCAAACACCTTCATGTGACCCACATTAGGTTTTTTCCCACACCATCTCTGGTACGGTGTCTCTCCCTTCGGGACAGAAGTAGGCAGCCTGTTCTGTATGTAAGCTGCTGTGGCAACAGCCTCTGCCCAGAACATCTTTGGTAACTTAGCATGAGACAACATGCTCCTTGCTGCTTCAACGAGTGTTCTATTTTTTCTTTCAGCAACTCCGTTTTGCTGTGGTGAGTGAGGTCCAGTCATTTCATGGTGGATGCCTTGAACCTTCAAATATTCTTGAAACTCCCTTGAGGTGTACTCACCACCATTGTCTGTTCTCAGCCTCTGGATGCTTAGTCCACACTCATTTGTGAATGTCTTCTCAAATTCCTTGAATTTACACAGCACTTCATTCTTCTGTTTCATGAAGTATACCTTGGAGCATCTTGAGTAATCGTCTGTGAAAGTCACAAAATATTTGGATCCGCTTATAGATTCAGTTTGCATGGGACCACAGACATCACGATGAATTAACTGCATCTTGCGCTCGGAACGTATTTCTCCAATCGACTTGAATGGCTTTTTAGCCAGCTTGCCCTCCACACATCCTTCACAGAAGGGTACTTCTTTGTCTGCAGAGAAGTCCACTCCGTTCACCAGACCTTTTAGTTCCTTCAGCTTGGTAGTGTGACCGAGGCGCCGGTGCCACAAGATAGCAGCTACTGATGCACTGTGAGTGACTGATTCATTTCCTTTCACATCTAGCTGATATAGTCCATCAGCTCTTCGTGTTCCCATTCCTTTAAGAGTTCCATCTTTTCCACGAATGTAGCAGCAGGACCTCTTAAACTGAACCGTAGTTCCCTTTTTGGTGGCAGCTCCCACTGAGAATAAATTCCCAGAAAGTTTTGGAACATACAGCACATCATACATCGTAGCATTTTTTACCTTGCTTGACTTGAAGGTCATTGTCATGTTGACATTTCCAATTCCCAGGGCATCAACCACCCTGCCGTCACCGAGCTTCACTGACTGTTCTTTTGAGAACTGCTGGTATTCCTTAAGAATTCCTTGCTCGCATGTCATGTGCTTTGATGCTCCAGAATCAATTAACCACTCAAACTGATGTGGTTTTTCTGAGCTTTCCCTTCTAGCTACAAAGGCACTTTCAGATGAACCATCCTCATCCTCACACACCACATTTTTAGCTTTGTGGATTTTCTTTTTTGATTTGTTTTTCTTGCTTGGGTTAGGGTTAGGGTTAATCTTTGTTTCCAGTGCAGTGACAACTGTAGCGTAACTTGGTGGTAAACTTCCCAACAATGTTACAATTTGGTCTTCCTCTTCAATTACAGCTCCTATTGCTGATAACTGGTCAGTCAGTTCTTTCATTTGTTTGAGGTGCTCAGTCAAACCATCTCCTTCCTTCATTTCGCACCTGAAATATTTCTTCTTCAGAAATAGTTTATTTGCCAGCGTGTCTCTTTCAAAAATATCTTTCAGTGTAGTCCACACTTCTTTGGGAGTCTTACAGTTTGTAATCAGGTACAACAGGGATGAACTTACATTGAGCACTAACACAGAGAACGCTTTCTCTCTCTGTTTCGTGAACTCACCCTGTGCTGCTGCGTTAGCATCTGGGGCTAATGTGTCTTCCTCTGTTAGCATTCGCCACAGTCCTTTAGCCTTTAGCAGATGTTCCATTTGAAACTTCCACGTTGCCCAATTCTCCGGTCCGCTCAGCTTGTCGATAAACAGCTTGTCCTCCATTGTGAGTTCCCACAATACTGTTCACTATCACACAATATTCAGTGTAATCCAGCCTTTTAGAGACACTCTGGGCCCATAACCTATTGTATTTTAAGAACAAACTTTATTGCAGGCAGCATGAAAGAAAAAAACACGGAACGTTCTTCTTCCTTTGTTAAGACGCAAAAACACACAGACGTAACACACTGATATAGCAGTAGCGCCAGTAGCAGTAGCGTAGTAGGTAAAAGTACCGCCCATTTACAACATGGAGCTCCCGGACCTCTGGGCACACACATGTGAATGAGTGGATGAGATCATGTTTGTGTGCTTGTGGATGTGTTTTGGCTAATGCTATTAGCACAGCTATGATGAGTTAAGGTGTGTGTAAGTGTGTTTGTGTGCGTGTGTATATGTGTGTGTGTGTGTGTTTGTGACAGTTTGTTAAGGTGGAGGGGGTCGCGGACATGGAGTACCAGGGCCTGTACCGGATGAGTGGAGGAGCGGAGGAGGGCAGAAATCCTGCCCGTGATTCGCTTATGTCCAGCGGTTCAGGGGTTCCAAGCCCCAAAGCGGAAAAGCGGACGAGCGGAGAATAGCAGAAGCACGTCACGCAATTCGCCTGAGTTCGGAGGATCGGGGGTACCAGGGCCAATAGCGGAGGAGCGGTGGAGCTGAGAAACAGAGGATTGGAGGAGCGGAAGTAATGTTTCTCCTATTTTTTTTTTTCGTTTTTAATTTCATTTGTCTATCTATTTATTTAATTATTTCCTTTCAATGTCTTTTTTTGTCTAGCATAATAAACTTAACTTCTTCCAGTTCTGCAAAGCAAGAGACGTGCCACACATATTATTCCTCCGTAAAAGACCCAGCCGGTATTGAGGGGTAACTCACAGATCTCCTGGCCTGGCCAAGTTCTTCGTTCACAAAAACAGAATGCAGCTATGTTCCCCAAATTTTAATTTCTTCATAAACGATTTTGAATAATTAAAAAAAAAAAAAAATCCTGAAAACTTATGGAAAAATCCAAAAACCAAAAAACATACAGTTTGATGTCTGAAATTCCTTGTAAACCGCAGACCAAATAACATGGTTTATTCCCCTTGCAATTTTTTTTTTTCGTTTTTAATTTAATTTGTCCATCTATTTATTTAATTATTTCCTTTTAATTTCTTTTTTGGTCAAGCATTATAAATTTCTCACAAACCGTTAACACTATTAACTTGTCCTTATGTCCTTTTCTTCCTCATCCCTGGTTGTTTCATTGACATTCAGTTCTACCGTGCCACGTTTATTTGTACATTTGTATATTTGTGTGTACTATTAATGTTCAATTAAAAAAAAAAAAAAAAAAAAAGAATGAGAGGCTGAGAAAATCTCCATGTCTCTCTCTCTCTCTCTCCCCCTTAATGCCCCCCCCCCCCCCCCCCCTTCCTCCTAACGGCGGCCGAAGCGACGAGATTCTCGCCGTTGTTGTGGAAGCTTGGTAAAGGATTCCCCGCGTCAGTGCGAGCGATGCGTTTCGAGGCGTATTGCATGTGTGTATGAAGGGGGGGGGGGTCTACAGGACCCCGCGGAGCGGCAAAGCTGCACCTTCTCCGGACATCGATGTTGTTATCTGAGAAATATGCTCTCAGTTATTTTCGTTTTATTTTGAAGGGCCAGTCCCAACTTCTGGTCTGTCCGTTGTGTTTTTATTTGCTTGAAAATAAACTTAACTTCCTCCAGTTCTGCAAAGCAAGAGACGTGTCACACATATTATTCCTCCGTAAAAGACCCAGCCGGTAACACGCAGATCTACTGGCCTGGCCAAGTTCTTCATTCACAAAAACAGAACGCAAAACTGTTCCCCAAATTTTAATTTCTTCATAAACGATTTTGAATTATAAAAAA